>NC_140266.1:3978617-3983617 GCF_949987555.1 Borostomias antarcticus | reverse complement strand
GCACAATGCGGGCGGGAAAGAGCCTGAAAGGAGGTCCATCATTTCTTTAAAGCTCAAAGCTACTTTTTTTTCCCCATCCATCCGTTTTATGAAGAGCTTAGAAGGTTGTCAGCGAAGGACAAACGAGAAGTGAGGTAAATTTGATTAGCCCCTAAAACGCTGTCTGAGCTGTGTGTGAAGACTCTTTTGAGTGCTTCCCTATGAGTACACGCCATATCTCTCCAATGATGGAAAGACTTTCAATTCATTTGAACAGTTATATTTACCTCCGCCCCAGCAACAGCGTCACAGGGCGAGAGGTAGCGTTTTCCGTGGCGTGTGTTTGTACGTACAGTACGTACATCGGCCTACAGTACGTCTGTTAGCAGAATCACACAAAAACGACTGTACTACACCGATTTTCACGAAACTCGATGGAGTTGGAGGTGGTAGGTCTAATCTGAACAAACTAAAAAGTAACTTTTAAGTCTGACATTTTGAGTTTGTTCAGATTAGACCTACCACCTTATGAACCTGGTCAAACCTAGTAAACCCGGCTATAATCTCCAGTTCTCTGGACTCTGCGACTGTTAGTATCTACATAAATAAACCTGTCAGGCGGTCCCTCACCTTCTTCTCCAGGAGAATCAGCTGCTCCTTATAGAAGGCAGACAGCAACTGAAGCTCCGCCTCCTTTCTCTCCAGCTGTTTGGCCTGGAAGAGAGAGAGAGAGAGAGAAAGAGAGAGAGAGAGATAAAGAGAGAGAGAGGAGAGAAATATAGAGACGAAAGAGAAGAGAGAGAAAGAAGAGAGAAGAGAGAGAGAAAGATAGAAGAGAGAGGATAGAGAAAAGAGAGAGGGAGAGAAAGAGAGATAAGGGAGAGAGAGGAGAGAGAGAATGAGAGAGAGAGGGAGAGGGGAGAGAGAGAGAAAGAGGGGAGAGAGAAAGAGAGAGAGAAGAGAGACAGAGAGAGAGAGGAGAGAGAGAGAGAGGGAACGAGGCGAGAGAGAGAGAGAGAGAGAGAGAGAGAGGGTTGGGGTCAGTTTTACTACAATGCACGGAAAGGAATAACAGTGACTCAATAACTTCCTGTCAAATTGAATGTAAATCCTTCTCATGCAGCCACTCTGTCTACAGAGTATGAGCACACATAACAAGTAAGAGTGTCAAAAGAACATATGTTGATTCAACCGTCCGTAGAAAAAGGACTGTCTATGGAAATGTAAAAAGATTACAAATATTGGAAGTACATTCGAGGTGTCTTGGTTAAGGAGCCTTAATTATGCTGATTCATGCAGAGTAGGCTACGGTGTATCAAGACAGCTCTTATGATATAAGCAGCCAAGGTGTGAATGTGTCTAAATTCAAATCCACGATAAAAAGGAGTGTGTGTGTGTGTGTGTGTGTGTGTGTGTGTGTGTGTGTGTGTTGAACAGACACCCTATGCTCATAGGAGCGCACACAACACACATGGACGAACACGCCTGCACACAAACGCACGTAATGGATGTGCGGCAGCCACGACTAGATAAACAGGACATGGTCCATGAGCACAGTGATACCAGTCGTGAGCATGAGCTTACAGCACAGCGCGATGGAGCAGCATGTAACACACACACACACACACACACACACACACACACACACACACACACACACACACACACACACACATATGGATACATACCCAAGCACACACACACAGTTTGATGTCATGGCACAATGACGATTGATTCATTTTATTTTATTCCACGCATGGGCATGTATCACAATATCCAACACATACAGTACATGACAAATGCACTCTTCTGCCCGTGGGCGAAAAAGAGCAGGAAGAAGAAAATTCTTATTAATACCTGCCCCCTATTCCCAAAATAAAAAAGCTAATATGATGAAACCTGAATTTACAATTAATTAACAATTACACAGAAAAAAGCAACAACAAGCAACACACACACCACACCGTCCCTAACACACACCTAACACACACCTAACACACACACCACACCGCCCCTAACACACACCTAACACACACCACACCGCCCCTAACACACACCTAACACACACCACACCGCCCCTAACACACACCTAACACACACCTAACACACACCTAACACACACCTAACACACACCACACCGCCCCTAACACACACCTAACACACACCTAACACACACCACACCGCCCC
Organism: Borostomias antarcticus; assembly: GCF_949987555.1. Classification (NCBI taxonomy): domain Eukaryota; kingdom Metazoa; phylum Chordata; class Actinopteri; order Stomiiformes; family Stomiidae; genus Borostomias; species Borostomias antarcticus. The sequence goes on along the minus strand of NC_140266.1, from coordinate 3,981,451 downwards.
TAACACACACCTAACACACACCTAACACACACCACACCGCCCCTAACACACACCTAACACACCGCCCCTAACACACACCTAACACACACCATACCGCCCCTAACACACACCTAACACACACCACCCTGCACCTAACACACACCTCAATTACAGCCAGTGTAATCTAATCTAACAGGTACTAAACCTCCCCCCAAAACACACACGTCTCTACATGGCACTATGATCACACATGCAGTACGTGCACATTTACACACACACACACACACACACACACACACACACACACACACACACACACACACACACACACACACACACACACACACACACACACACACACACACACACACACATTTTCTTTTCTCCAGCTGTTGTCTGTTGTTGTGAGCTGGGCTGAGTTTAGGGGAGAGGAGGAGGGAGGTGTGTGTGTGTGTGTGTGTGTGTGTGTGTGTGTGTGTGTGTGTGTGTGTGTGTGTGTGTGTGTGGCAGTGCAGATGATGTGTAATTTTCTAGCTGAATACCTCCCAAAGTGTTGTTTTGTGGGATACTGTCGCTGGGCGGACGCCTGCTTCTACGTACAATGAAAACATGACATCTGAATGGAGGAAGAGAGGAGGGGAGATTAACGCTCTACCAGCGCCTACCCAAGCATCCACTTCTACCGGCTGAGGAGGGAGGGAGGGAGGGAGGGAGGGAGGGAGGGAGGGAGGGAGGGAGGGAGAGAGAGGAGACTGGGAGGAAGGGGGAGGATGAAGGAGGAGAGGAGTGAGAGGAAGAGGACCAGGGCAAGAGAAAGAAAAAAGAACTGTAAAAGATTGTGTGTGTGTGTGTGTGTGAGAGAGAGAGAGAGAGAGAGAGAGAGAAAGAGAGAGAGAGAGAGAGAGAGAACAGTAATATCGAATTCTCATACAATGACGAGGCGTCGCCAAGCAATATTTTCAGGGCGACACTTCACAGAATTCATAGTGATGATTTGTGGTCGTTTTTATACGACTAAATATGCACATAAGCTGAAAATATGAAGGTAGACTCTCTATGATATGTAATTGTAGGAGAGTGGGGTTACTTTTCCGTTGCAGTTTGAAATGTCGCTAGCACAAGCGCAGAAATCAGTCTTGTCACTGTGTTTGGGTCTGAGTGGGGACAGCGAAGTGACAACAAGGAGGAGTGGAGAGGGTTCAGAAATAGAGAGATCATCTTATACAACACAGCACTCCCAGCCAAGCCCACACAAGTGGTTTTTATTAAGTCTTAATGTCCTCCCAGGCAGGGCTGGAGAGGCTGGTGATCTGGGACGCAGGCGTGGGGACGGAGGGACAGTAGTGGGGAGGGACAGTAGGGGGGAGGGACAGGCGTGGGGACGGAGGGACAGTAGTGCAGACGGACGCCGGCGCTTTTATGAACGCGCTACCGTCAATAAAAACCCGAAAACAACCGGCGAATAGTCTGAAAACAGAGCAAATGTGATGTAGCACTAAATCGTGACAACAAACACTGCCAGCGCGAAGCTAGTAGTGCCGTTTATAATTGTCGAACGGCCCAACATTACCACACAGTTACATTTTATGTGCAATTATTGCACCATACAGAGGCGGTGATGGAAGACGCGGCGGAGCGTTTGAAAACCTTGACGAAGCTTCATAGCAACAAACGACTGTGGGTTTTGTGCGTACAACAACCATTCACATCCGGTCCACTCGTTGCTCTCTCTATCCAAAGTATTACAACACATTTCAAGCACTTTGAGAAGATTAGTCCACTTTCAGGAGCGTTGAAAGCTGTCGTACCTGGCTCAGAAAAGCCTGCCGGTCTGCCAACCAAAAGAGAATGGAAAGTGTGTTGGCGGTCGAACAGCGGGTGGGTCTAATATTGTCATGGTCCATAAACGCTTCCATTGCGCTAAATGAGGTGGGCTCACACAGCCGGCCGGGCCCGGTCTAATGTGTGGAGCGGCTCGGGGTAATGTGTGGCGCGGTTACAGCCGACGCCATCTGGTTAACCTCCCCGCTCCCCGGCAGGCTGTGAGCAGGGGGCTCGGGCGGGAGGGGAGGGGGGCGCAGGCGGGCGGGAAGGGGGGCTCGGGCGGGAGGGGAGGGAGGGGGGCGCAGGCGGGCGGGAAGGGGGGGGGGATCGGGCGGGGAAGGGGGCGCAGGCAGGGAGGGAGGGGGGATCAGGCGGGTGGGGAGGGGGGGCGCGGGCGGGGAGGGGGGCGCAGGCGGGCGGGGAGGGAGGGGGGCTCAGGCAGGCGGGGAGGGGGTTGGAGGCGGGCGGGGAGGGGGTTGGAGGCGGGTGGGGAGGGCCCATTAACACACCACGGGCCCCAGGAGAGCGGGGGGCCGGAGTGCTGGAGGGAGTTTTGGCTGAGAAACACTGATGCATACACTGATGGAGGGACACACACACACACACACACACACCACACACACACACACACACCACACACACACACACCACACACACACACACACACACACACACACACACACACGTGTCCTTATAGCATAGACACTCACAAAACACTAACATACACACACGCACACGCACACAAACAAACACACACACACACACACACACACACACACACACACACACTCTTCGGGGACCGAATTAACACCCAACTGAGCTCTCTGCCTTGCACGGTCCATAAAGTGACAGGTCATTCCAGATCTCCCCAGAGGGTCCAGAGGTTCCCTGGGACTCACAGCATGGGCTAAAACAAAGATGGCTTCTACTAGCTAAGTACGTCAGTTTAGCATACTTTACTACTCATGCACTTTGGCTTTAGCACTAGATTATACTATTAGTCACTTGTTTAGAAAGGAGATGTTGTGAGC
>NC_140266.1:3933617-3971117 GCF_949987555.1 Borostomias antarcticus | reverse complement strand
ATTGAGAAAGAGAGAGAGAGAGAGAGAGAGAGAGGGGGGGAGAGAGAGAGAGAGAGGGAGAGAGAGAGAGAGAGAGAGAGAGAGAGGGAGAGAGAGAGAGAGAGAGGGAGAGAGAGAGAGAGAGAGAGAGAGAGAGGGAGAGAGAGAGAGAGAGAGAGAGAGAGGAGAGAGAAAGAGAGAGAGAGAGGGGGGGAGAGAGCAAGTGCTATGCAGACAGACACAGAGACACGTACACACAGACAGATATACACACACACACACACACACTCATTTTGGCAGGGGTATCCGCTGGGGTCCCAGACAGACCATGATGGGATTTTTAATTTATTTACATTTTTGCTAAATTTAACATAAAATACCGTTCCGAGCCGCCAGCCAATAGGAATACTGCTCGGAATAGAGCCCCGCCCCCGAGTTCCAGCTGTCTACTCGCGTTTGCACATCTTTTATTTGTTGACTTCAGCTCAGCGTTTAACACGATACAACCAACCCCATCTTCTACACTCGTTTAAAACCGTCTCAGCAACTTGGCTAAGTACTGATATGAGGGTGTGAACAGACATGAAGACCAGTGAGACATGAAGACCAGTGAGACATGAAGACCAGTGAGACATGAAGACCAGTGAGACATGAAGACCAGTGAGACATGAAGACCAGTGAGACATGAAGACCAGTGAGACATGAAGACCAGTGAGACGTGAAGACCAGTGAGACATGAAGACCAGTGAGACATGAAGACCAGTGAGACATGAAGACCAGTGAGACATGAAGACCAGTGAGACATGAGGACCAGTGACAGACATGAAGACCAGTGAGACATGCAGACCAGTGACTCACCAGCTGCTTGGTCTTCTCCTGCTGGTCTTGTGTCTTGGCCCTCTCTCTGAGGACAGCGGGGGGGCCGTCCTGGGGGGCTACAGGGCCCACCGCCATCGCCTCTCTCTCCCTCTGGGCCAGCCTGGCCAGCTGCTCCTGGACCAGAGCATGCTCCTTCTCAAACCTGCAGGGGGCGACCAAACACATACTTATAATGTGTGACTTGTGATAGTCTACAGGCATGTGATCATTCCTACTGGGGGGGGGGCACTTAGAACATGGAGGGGAAGATGTAGGGAGGGAGAGAAGGAGGGAGGGAGGGAGGGAGGTAGGTAGGTAGGGAGGGAGGGAGGTAGGGAGGTAGGGAGAGAGGGAGGGAGGGAGGGAGGGAGGGAGGGAGGGAGGGAGGTAGGTGGGTAGGTAGGTAGGTAGGTAGGTAGGTAGGTAGGTAGGTAGGTAGGTAGGTAGAGAGGGAGGGAGGTAGGTAGGTAGGGAGAGAGGGAGGGAGGGAGGGAGATAGGTAGGTAGGGAGGGAGAGAGAGAGGGAGGGAGGTAGGTAGGTAAGTAGGTAGGGAGGGAGGGAGAGAGGGCGGGAGGGAGGGAGAGAGAGAGAGAGGGAGGTAGATAGGTAGGTAGGGAGGGAGGGAGAGAGAGAGGGAGGTAGATAGGTAGTTAGGGAGGGAGGGAGTCCGTTTTTGTTGGTTTACCCCCTCAGTGCCTGTTGTCAAGTCCCACTAGTGGTCATTTGCGGAAGCCCTACTCGTCAGGTTAAAATGTCTGGTTCACCTTTTACGAAGCTCCTCTTGCGTCTCCGAGCTGGTGGACGCAGGCTTTGGATCTGCAGGAAAGATTTTAAAAACTCAGCTATTTTCTTTTGAAGAGTTTGATAGGCCTAGCCTATTATTCGCTCTTAGCTGACAATTTAGAATCTAACAGGAGCAGATGATCAACATGATCATTACCTTGCGTGGGTTTGATGTCCTCGGGTTTTGGCCCTGGGGACTTGTCAGTTGATGCTTGCGAGTCTCGCATACGATGAAGAACGTCTCCAGACAGCTGAGTGAAGGCAGTTTTCATTTACAGTAAACAGCACGTCCATCCAATGTAGGCTAAATGTAAATCTCAACGTCGTTTTCACATTAACAAGACACCTTTAGTCCATTGTATCCTAAATATTTAAGAATGTAGAATCAAATACAGGCTTGGACTGAATCTGTCCACTGCAGTCAAAACAGTATCAGTTTATCAGAAACATTTTGACAGACCGCCTGAGGTCTAATCGATATTGTCGCAGTTTAATCTACAGGTAATCTCGTTGTCAGCTCAGTGGCCTTGTGGGTAGGGTGTCCGCCCTGAGACTGGGAGGTCGTGAGTTCGATTCCCAGCCGAGTCATACCAAAGACTAATGGTACCCAATACCTCCCTGCTTGGCCCTCAGCATCAAGGGTTGGATTGGGGGTGAGTCTCTGTGACATACTAGCCTCAAGTCCAGGGGGGGTACTAGTACATACTAGCCTCATGTCCAGGGGGGTACTAGTACATACTAGCGTCATGTCCAGGGGGGGTACTAGTACATACTAGCGTCATGTTCAGGGGGTGTACTAGTACATACTAGCCTCATGTCCAGGGGGTGTACTAGTACATACTAACCTCATGTCCAGGGGGGTACTAGTACATACTAGCCTCATGTCCAGGGTAGTACTAGTACATACTAGCCTCATGTCCAGGGGGTGTACTAGTACATACTAACCTCATGTCCAGGGGGGTACTAGTACATACTAGCCTCATGTCCAGGGGGTGTACTAGTACATACTAGTGTCATGTCCAGGGGGGTACTAGTACATACTAGCGTCATGTCCAGGGGGGGTACTAGTACATACTAGCCTCATGTCCAGGGGGTGTACTAGTACATACTAGCGTCATGTCCAGGGGGGGTACTAGTACATACTAGCGTCATGTCCAGGGGGGGTACTAGTACATACTAGCCTCATGTCCAGGGGGGTACTAGTACATACTAGCCTCATGTCCAGGGGGGGTACTAGTACATACTAGCCTCATGTCCAGGGGGGGGTACTAGTACATACTAGCCTCATGTCCAGGGGGGGTACTAGTACATACTAGCCTCATGTCCAGGGGGGGTACTAGTACATACTAGCATCATGTCCAGGGGGGGTACTAGTACATACTAGCCTCATGTCCAGGGGGTGGACTTGTCCATCAAGATGCCTCACGATAAGGAACCAGGAGATAAGGAACCAGGAGATAGGCTCCTTCCCTATGGGCCAATAGGCTCCAGAACCAGTTCTCAAGGCTACTCACTTCCTAATCTCGCGAGATTATAGGATATGTATTCGACTTTTATTGATTGGCCTTCATGGTTGACATTCTACGAGTATATCCATGCAATTTGCAGGTTATTTTGACAGCTTGTATAGCTACTAGGCTAGGCTATAGCCTATGATTGCGTGTTGGAATAACCTATCTGCTACGTTCATAGCATCCATTCGACCAGTCATTATTTCTGGATAGAAAGACCAGCCTGTCATCCCGGGTTCAGTGTCCCTGTCCCCTGTCCCTCCACTGACCGTAGGGGACACTGTGACCGAGTTCATTTGAGGACGTGAGAACACGTTAGACTATAACAACGCAGATTTCTAACATGAATGAGTTCAAAACGCAGGTTTCTTTCACAACCCACCTCCGCACCATCTGCTCATCTGTCTATAGCACGCCTAATTCCAATATTAACTCTGGACTCTTTCCTTTACCTTGACTCCGTGAATAACTGCGACCTTCTGCTCCTCATCCAGTCCGAAAGAGACTTTCCTCGTCGTGCTTTCACTGCCCCCCATGTTCAGGAGGCCTTGTCGACTAATTTGAGGATTTGATAGCCTTATAATAATAAAGCGACAGATGCCACCACCTCACGGACACAATGCGACAATAAAGGTCACTTAGTATCCGGCACGGGGAGTATTCTCACAGCTCATAGGTGGATCAAATCATTCTAATCCAATTACATTTTATGATCTTCTTAGGTTGATAAAATGGGGAAATGTAGTCCTGAAGCTACTCCTCCTGCTTGTCAGAAGTCGTTCTCAAGTGCACAGGAAAGAGAGTCCACGTTTTAATACCGGTCACATGTTACTAAGGACATTTGACCATATCGGGAAATTTGGACCAAGAAATGTTTGTAGTACCGCAAGGAACCAGCAGGGGGCGACTGTTCCTACATTACATTACATTACATTACAGTCATTTAGCAGACGCTTTTATCCAAAGCGACTAACAATAATTGCATTTAACGTAGGAAGAGCCAATGTAGGCTACTACTACTTGCCAGAACTCACAAGTGCATCTTCTTTCTAAAACAAACAAGTGACTAAGAGCATAATCTAGTGCTGAAGGCAAAGTGCAAGAATCACAATCTAAAGTACAGTGCAATATAATATAATATAATAAGTGCTTAGGATGCTTATAATAAGTCCTAAGAAGAACATTGAGAACCATGATCCAACACTGTAAAGGAAGAATGTTTTAATTGCCGCTCATGTTCAACACACCAATATGGGTTGAATATTCTACAGACAATGATACACCACCATTAAATAAAAAGAATTTACAATATATATTCACAGCCGGCTGATTTCAGACTGTCGTGCGTGCCTTGCACAGGCCAACTACGGTGGCACGTGATCCTCACACCTTATAAATAATCTCTTAATTAATTAACCAATTAATCAATTAATTATTGTCCCTCTAAAACTGGCGACTCTCGAGACGTGTAAGCCGTTGTTCAGGAGTAAGCAAAAATGTTTCTTCTATATCAATGCAGCCAGGAAAAATATGGTACCAGCAAGACATGTTCATATAAAATACTACTACGGCAATAGAAACACTTGCTTGGCTGTGGCTTGTGGTTGATGAAAAAATAAATGTTTTCTTTTTTACATACTTGTAACCACATCATAGGCAGGATACTGTGTTTTGTTTCATAATTTCAAGCGGCTTATTTTGCATTAACAAGACATTATCATGAATCAATAGCTTCTGTGGGCATGAACGAAAATTGGAATGATACTGTCGTTGAGCCAGTCAAAGGAATGGTACTGTAGGTGGGCCAGTCAAAGGAATGGTACTGTCGTTGAGCCAGTCAAAGGAATGGTACTGTAGGTGAGCCAGTGAAAGGAATGGTACTGTAGGTGAGCCAGTCAAAGGAATGGTACTGTAGTTGAGCCAGTCAAAGGAATGGTACTGTAGTTGAGCCAGTCAAAGGAATGGTACTGTCGTTGAGCCAGTCAAAGGAATGGTACTGATAAGCCAGTCAAAGGAATGGTACTGTCGTTGAGCCAGTCAAAGGAATGGTACTGTAGGTGAGCCAGTCAAAGGAATGGTACTGATAAGCCAGTCAAAGGAATGGTACTGTCGTTGAGCGAGTCAAAGGAATGGTACTGTCGTTGAGCCAGTCAAAGGAATGGTACTGTCGTTGAGCGAGTCAAAGGAATGGTACTGTCGTTGAGCCAGTCAAAGGAATGGTACTGTCGTTGAGCCAGTCAAAGGAATGGTACTGTCGGTGAGCCAGTCAAAGGAATGGTACTGTCGGTGAGCCAGTCAAAGGAATGGTACTGTCGTTGAGCCAGTCAAAGGAATGGTACTGTCGTTGAGCCAGTCAAAGGAATGGTACTGTCGTTGAGCCAGTCAAAGGAATGGTACTGTCGTTGAGCCAGTCAAAGGAATGGTACTGTCGTTGAGCCAGTCAAAGGAATGGTACTGTCGTTGAGCCAGTCAAAGGAATGGTACTGTAGGTGAGCCAGTCTAGCTCAGTTGTAGAAATTCACAGCAGAAAAAGTTCACAGCAATGGACATCTGAGAAAGCAGCATTTCACTTAAACTGGTGTCCGATCAATTCAGCGCTTGAGATGAAACGTTGTGTGTAATGAAATCTGGTTCTGTTCTTCAGCAATACAAGGCTCAACTAGCCAGATGGATCAGATAATCATACATTGAAACTTCAATTTGCTAATTGTTCAAACTGTTGTTCGGGATACAACAATTACTATTCTCACTGTATCCCCTCAATTAAATTCATCCACTAAAATGGGTCCTCAAAGTACAACCATTATCGTTTTCATACTTTTTTTCTTTTTGAAATCTCCCTCCCCAAGTCTACTTTGAACCGGCCTTGGCTCGAGCAATACCAGGAATGATTAAACCGGCGCACCGTGACACCTGACAAACATAAAACTGAGCGGGTGAATAAATTAAATAAAACAAAACAGCGATTCATCATCCTGATTGGCCCCCAGTCACATGGGTCTTGGTCACAGGCTACAGACACGGACTGAAACTGACCGAGCTCCTCGGTGAAAAGAAGGCTGAGAGATATGATCACACTCCAGCCTTTCAAACATACAGAAAATTCAGATTTCAGAGATTTCAGACATTTCAGAGCACGCTTTGATCCACTTTAGGAATGTTAACTCTACTTAGAGAAGGTCCCTGCACGACAACTGACCCTTGGCTTGAAACACAGGCACGATCATCTGATAAGTCAATTGCAAACTATCAAAAACATAATAGAAGCTTAGCCACTAAATCGCCATGGTAACTCTGAGGGGAATGTATCAACTCTCTTAACACTAAACATCGATTTGTGTTTTTTTATGGGGTTTTTTACATCTTGGTTTACCTCTGAACTCGCTTCCAGGGGAGGAACACTGAAGCAGCTGATACCGCAGGTGTTCTGGGGGAATGTTCTGGATTGTGGGAGATGGAACGGGGAAGGCGGCGGCGAGAGCCAAAATGGAGGACAGTTTCCTCGTCGAGGGGCTGCGGGCCACCTACTGCAGAGCCCTACAGAACGATGCCCTCTAACCTCAGTCTTGAGAGGAGAGGGGGGTACCCCCCCGTCATCTTCATCCTTCTCGCTATACCCTCCTAGCCTCCCTTCTCCGCTAGTCTCAAAATAACCAAGACTATCTAACCAAGACTATTCTCCCCGCTCGCCTCCCACTCTACCTCCACTATCCTACCCCTGGCCAAAATGTCCTTTCCATCCAGCGCAACCCTCGTTCTTCACTCCCCCTTCTCTCTCTCTCTCTCTCTCTCTCTCTCTCTTCTCCTCAGGCGTTGATGGCCCTCCAGCGGTCGCTGTCGATGCTGTTGATGCTGCCGACGCCGTAGGGCCCCGAGGCCACGTCGTCCAGGTAGGCCCCGGCCACGTCGATCTGCGTGCTGGAGTAGGAGGCGGCCTGCTGGAGCTCCTTGCGGGACAGGCCCGAGGAGGAGGTCGGGGGCAGGTGGACGTCCGTCTCATCCGGCTCGTCCACCTGGGACTTGTAGGAGAAGAGGATCTTGGGCTCGGAGCTGGAGGGGCGGGGGGGGGGAGGAGAGGAGAGGAGCGAGAACATCAGAAGAAGACCACAGAATAAGGGGGTCGATTGATAATTCAATAAAGCTGGTGTCAATAAATATATCTACTATGGTAAATGGACTGCACTTGTTTAGCACTTTTATCCAAAGCGCTTTACAATGAAGGCCTCTCATTCTCCCATTCACACACACATTCACACACCAATGGCGGCAGCTGCCATGCAAGGTGCTAGCCTGCTCATTGGGAGCAATTTGGGGTCCAGCGTCTTTGCCCAAGGACACTTCGACATGTGGACAAGAGGAGGCGGGATTCGAACCGCCGACCCTACGATCACCTGACTACCCGCTCTACCTCCTGAGCTATACAGCTGCTCCTGATGTCTATATCTGTCTAACAATACAACTCACATGGGTTGTGAGTCAAAACAGCTGTTAAATAAGCTATACCAGCAAGATAAACCGTATCACGACCTTCTCAAACAACGGTAGGCATGCCGTCCGGCGGGGGTTTTCGTTTACGTACCCGAAGAAGCCTTTGAGGAAGGTGACGTAGATGAGAGGGGCGAACACAGAGAAGTAGAGGAAGGTGGTCACGTCCACGCAGCTGGTCCAATCAGGAGAGAGATCACACCAGCAATCAGGAGAGAAATCACTCACTCACTCACTCCCCTCACTCCCCTCCCTCCCTCCCTCCCTCCCTCCCTCCCTCCCTCCCTCCCTCCCTCCCTCACTCACTCACTCACTCCCTCCCTCCCTCACTCCCTCCCTCACTCCCTCCCTCACTCCCTCCCTCCCTCCCTCACTCCCTCCCTCCCTCACTCCCTCACTCTCTCCCTCCCTCACTCACTCACTCACTCACTCCCTCCCTCCCTCACTCCCTCCCTGACTCACTCACTCCCTCCCTCCCTCCCTCACTCCCTCCCTGACTCACTCACTCACTCCCTCCCTCCCTCCCTCACTCACTCACCACAGCCCCTCTATGATGCCAGCACACAGCAGGGCGCTGCCCATCCCCTGGACCAGGTTGAGCAGGGACAAGATGGCTGCATACACATAGAAACTCTTCTTAGCTGAGGACGAAGAGAGAGGCAGTACAGGTGTGAGCTCACTCTGCCAACGGGGGTTCATTCAAGCAAGGCCTATGTGTTTGTAACATGATTACCAAATGCCAGATATGGCAGATATAGAAAGCAGTCATACAGTCTCTTGTACAGGGTGACCTTGAACCAATATGACCCCTTCAGTCTTGAAGGGTGGTTTACAGTGAAAGCTTGAGGTAAAATGAATATATTGTTGTTCTATAAAGTCTATATTGTTGTTCTGTAAGTCTATAAAGTTGCTGTAGGTCTGCAGACGTACATGGCAGGGATATCCTATCCTTCACGGGGGTTTTGGGTAGGATGACGATCAAGGAGTACACCTGTAGGACAAAGGAAGCCGTTAAGACAAGCTAATAGGCTCCGCCCATCCTCCTAACGGCATGGGACGCACGTCTCTAATACTTCCCCCCCCGCCGCGCTCGCCGCTCACCAGGAAGAAGAAGCAGGAGCTGGCCAACCAGAAGTGGCGTCCGCCGTGGCCGTAGATGTTGAAGTCCTCCGCTGACAGGTGCTCGTCAGGGTAGAGGATCTCCAAGGTACCCTGGGAAGGGCGGAAGGGGCGGAGTCGTTATCGTCACACGCTCGCTTCAATTTCCACAACGAGGTGTCATATCCGTCTACAGGCCTCTGCTTTCTCTATGACACACAACCCTATGATATACCACAGACCACAAGACTGTCCCATATACCACAGACCACAAGACTGTCCCATATACCACAGACCACGTCCTCGAAGACTGTCCCATATACCACAGACCACAAGACTGTCCCATATACCACAGACCACAAGACTGTCCCATATACCACAGACCACAAGACTGTCCCATATACCACAGACCACAAGACTGTCCCATATACCACAGACCACAAGACTGTCCCATATACCGCAGACCACAAGACTGTCCCATATACCACAGACCACAAGACTGTCCCATATACCACAGACCACGGCGTCCAAGACTGTCCGATAAACCGGACGCCCAACGGATCGCGTGGCCTGACGGTTGTGGATGACGAAACGGTGACATGGCTCCTGGAGGTGTGCTGGATATATAGCCCGGGTGACCCCCTCACCCAGGCTCGGGGTGGTACAAGAATAGCCCCTCGGCCCCGAGCCTGGTGGGGGGAGAGGACACGACATCGAAACCCACACGACGAAGAAGATACAACCCTCTCATCATCCAGGTTTACCTGTGTGATGGAGTAGGCCAGGGCGAGCACAGCAGTGATGGCCAGCACACGCTTAATACTGGACTTGCTCTCCAGGTGACCTGCAGAAGAGAGAAATCAATCAATCAATCAATCAATCAATCAATCAAAGCTTTATTTGTTCAATCAGCTCATCGTCTGGTATTGAATGCTTCACTAAGAGGTTGGTTACATTCAACGTGCAATAAATGTCATCCAGCCCAGCAAAGCCAGACTGGATCATATGTTAGTAGATGAGAATGAGCCGGTTACTGGTTAACTGTGTGAGTAACGCCAGCTCAAATACAGAAGAGAGACGGGTAATGAGAAGGGAAGACCTACCGAACGCCAGTCCCAAGATGATAACGCTGAGCTCGATGGTCAGCAAGAAGAAGCGGGTGATTTCCCATAGCACCTGATAGACAACAACAACGAGACAACAACAACGACAACAACATAAGAACTGGGGAAATCAAGAATTTCACACACACACAAAGTAATCTTATGAAATCTTCCCCCAAAAGGATGAAATGTAGTATATGTCGAGGACCCTGCCATGCAGCGTGATTGGAAGCACTCTCACATTTCTGAAGAAATGGCTCATTGCTTTTCCCGGGGGCGTTACCTTGTCTATAATGGTCGCGGCGCTGGAGGCACTGACGGTCATGGACACGATGGCGCGGGTGATTCCCACCACCGCCACCACGAACACCTGAGGGCGCACACGCGAGCCAGGGGGGGGACATGAAAACACGCTTCAGAGAGAGACAAACACCTGATCTGGTTAGAGGACGCTTTCATTTCAACACTGAACTGAGTGGTTTTGCTTTCTCTCTCCATGCATTGAGCAAGCTTGGAAAAGGGCTAGTTCCCCTACTCAACAGCGCATTGGGTTGCCTCTGTGTATGAAATGCGCTATACAAATAAAGCTTTGATTGATTGATTGAACAGTCATGTACTGTAATATTGTGTGTGCAGAGATGAGCAACTCAAAAGACTGGTTGTTTCCACTGACTAAGCAGATGGCTTAAAAGGACTATTTCTAATGTCTTGTTTTAATGTTCCAAAGAGCAGCTGTATCATGGTCGTGTCTGATTATCAACCGCGTCACAAATCGTCAATACTTTTAAAGTGCTTCTAGCTGCGTACCGGGATGTAGAAGGTGATGAAGATTATACTTTTAAAGTGCGTGTAGCTGCGTACCAGGAAGTAGAAGGTGATGAAGATCATACTTTTAAAGTGCTTCTAGTTGCGTACCAGGATGTAGAAGGTGATGAAGATCATACTTTTAAAGTGCTTGTAGCTGCGTACCAGGATGTAGAAGGTGATGAAGATCGGGCTGGATGTCAGTCGGATCTTGGCCCTGGCTGACGGCAGCTTCCACATCAGGAACATTAAGAACGCCACGTTTGGCACCAGCAGTACCAAGTCCCAGAACCGGACCCTGAGGGAGGGTGGAGGGGAGAGAGACAACAAAGGAAGAGAGACAACATAACTGAGAGAGAGCCTTTTCTGGGGGTGAGGTGGTATTGGGACTAGTGACTCACCTGCTTTATAGCTGCTATATCAAGGCAGTTGCAAGGGAGAGAAAATAACAAATTCTCGAATTTCTATCAATGAACAATACAATTATTTTTCCCAGCAGATGTCTTAGTTACAACAATATTGAACTAGGAAAGCAGTTTTGTGAGTGGGATTTATTCCATTTTTAGAAAATAAATGTGGAAAATCAACACGATCGTTACGGAAGCTTTTTTGTGAGATCTGCAGCATGCAGTAACATAGTTAAGAGTATCTTACGTAGCGTATCAGCGAAAGAACTCTCATGGGTCTGGCGTTGAGACTAGGTACTCACTACAAAAGTCTTTGTAATGATAAGAGATGATACCAAACTATGGATCATATTCAGATACTCTAATTTCACACTATCCAACATTTGCTCATCTGTTTACCACAAATACACAGTTGAGAATATGGCTATGGACAAGGGAAGGTTGTTTGCTAGGTTTGTTAGATATGTCATACACTTGTTGGTTTTAAGATAACTTATAACCGGAGACTGACGTCAAGACAGGAAGCAAACAAAAATTGTGTTGTACAAAACACTTCAATGATTACCTGGAGTCGCCGATGTCTTCGTAGAGGACCTGTAGACATCTGTGAGGTTTGGAGATGTTGGTCTCTGAATCCGGTGCCCAGGTGGGATAACCCGTCGTGTTCCCAGCAGGTGTGGGGAGCACACTGCCATTGTACTGCGCAAACCTCACCACGGCAGTCACTGTGTCAAGCATAGTGCCTGAGCCTGGGGGGAGAGTATAATGTTGTTACTTGAGCAGCTATCCTCAATCAAGCTGCTACAATAGAGAAAGGACGCTTGCTTGTTCATTCAAAACCATATGCAGGCTTTAGAAGACGTTGCAATGCCTGTCATTCTACATGACAGACATTGAATGATGCAGTTACATAACAGACATTGCATTCACTGGCTGTTTTGACGTGGACAAAACGGAAAGCCATTGGCTATAGCCAATGTATGTAAATCATAAATGTAAAAAATGTAAAAATGTAAAAAATGTGTAAATGTAAATCATATACAATATGCCTAAGCTGTGTGAATAAGTGCCAATGCCATAATACAGTTACAGCATGATATGCCTTCTTACAATTTCATGAGATGGCAGCAGTGTTTCATGATCAACTTTCCTCTGCCTTTTCACTTTTTAATGTATATTTTAGTAGGCTATAGATATCTCCATACACACATCAACTACATTTCACAAGCAATCATCAAAATCACATTTGAAATCTTACATAGCCTAAACATTCACTTTGAAGACGTTTCAGTTTCAGTTTATTCATTTATTCGTACATTGTTGTGTGTCCACAGAGATACCACAAAACAAATTTGACTGTTCAACATTCAGTTACACTGACACTTACACTACATTCAGTTACACTTACACTTACACTACATTCAGTTACACTTACACTTACACTACATTCAGTTACGCTTCTCAAAACGTTTGACTACATCTGCTATAGTATAGCTGCCAGATAGTGAGCTACTATCTATCTATCTATCTACTATCTATCACTAGCTATAGTGAGATACTAACTGCCAGATAGTGAGCTTGGTAAAAAGGAGTTGTGTTACCAGGTGAACTTGCAGGTTGACTGCAGTATTTTAGCTGTAATTGACTAACTTTAAGTCTCTAACTAGTCTAACGTTGTATGTTCGCATGCAGAACTGGTCAACAAAACAAACGCAGAGGTAGAAAGAGCATTTCAAGGGTGTTTAGATACGAAAATGTGATCAAAACAAACATTGTGCCAATGAGGAGAGGATGGCCTCGACTGGACCTGAGCTTCACACTCCTCCAACATGAGCAGAAATAAGATGATTTACCTTTCCTTTCGATGCTTTTCAAATCTATTTTCTTTTCCCCAACGACCCAGCTATGGTTTTGATGCAAGCGACATGTCTGCCTATTCAAACTGTTGACTTATAAAGAAGAGATATAGAAACATACGGCATTGCCAGCTATCCTAAATATGAAGATCCTGCTTGGTCAGCTGACAGGTTTCGATTCGCCGAGAATTGGGAAAGCGTCGAACGGAATGACGTATGGACGTCGTTGTATGCGGAATGACGTATGGACGTCGTTGTATGCGCATGCGCACCTTTTTGACACTGGAAGGTGGGAATCGTGAGATTGTTGAGTGAAACTTTACAAAGGAATTTATTTAAACCATAATTTGCACACATTTAACATCTTTTGATGTGAAATTAGACGAGGGTGTAATGTGACGGTACAAGGAGAGTGGACTGGTCCACGGGGTTGTAGCTCAGTTGGTAGAGTGGGTCGTTCAATGATCGGAGGGTCAGTGGTTCGAATCCCAGCTCCGACTGTCCACATGTCGAAGTGTCCTTGAGCAAGACACCTAACCCCAAAATTGCTCCCAATGAGCAGGTTAGTACCTTGCATGGCAGCTACCGCCATTGGTGTGTGAGTGTGTGTGTGAATGGGTGAATGAGAGGCCATTGTAAAGCTCTTTGAGTGCCGCTAAGGTGGAAAAGCGCTATATAAGTGCAGTCCATTTACCATTAGTCAAAATACAATAGGCATATTCGAATGACTCCACAAATGATTAAATTATGCACTACGCCTACATAATGTGCCATTTCAAATGGTAAACATATACAATAAACAGGTTGAACAGGATAAACAGGTTGCTTAAAATCAATTAATTAGAATTTAAAACACTTTGGTTCAACAGGTACTCACTATTCCAATTCTATGTCCTTAATATTCCATAAATTCTAAAAGCCTATCAAATTCAGAATATATACATTGGAATTGAATAGTGACTATCAACTCAAATCAACCCTAAACCTTAACATTTCATTCTCCCCTTCATAAATTCCCTAAATGAAAGATATTTATAAAAATGTAAATCATATACAATATGCCTAAGCTGTGTGAATAAGTGCCAATGCCATAATACATTTCCAGCATGATATGTCTTCTTACAATGTCATGAGATGGCAGCAATGTTTCATGATCAACTTTCCTCACTTTTTAATGTATATTTTAGTAGGCTATAGATATCTCCATACACACATCAACTACATTTCACAAGCAATCATCAAAATCACATTTGAAATCTTACATAGCCTAAACATTCACTTTGAAGACGTTTCAGTTTCAGTTTATTCATTTATTCGTACATTGATGTGTGTCCACAAAGATACCACAAAACAAATTTGACTGTTCAACATTCAGTTACACACCACCATGCCAAAAGGGAACAGGATGAAGAAAATCTTATATTTCCTGCCCCCTTCACACTATAAAACCTTACTAATATCAGTACATTGCAACTCTTGCAAGCAAATAATAAAACTCAATCATACAAATCAAATATCCATAGCTACTTCAAAACGAACTTTCAAGCAAAAACAAACCATGTAAACAATATTAATTGTTAATACATCAGGATACCAGTAATGCTAACAAGTACAGACTTTTTTCTCTTCTTTTTTTCCCCTTTTTTTAATGTTCGCTCATATTCTTTCCTTGTTCTGTCTTTAAAGACCTTTTTAATTGAAATATATTTGTACATGTCTTTATTTCATTATGAAGAGAGTTCCAGAGTTTCACTCCCACCACTGATGTGCACATTTGTTTCAATGTTGTCCGTGCAAACGGTTGCTTAAAGTGCCGTTTCCTTTTTCCTTCATCTTCTATAAGAATAAACATTTTTTGTCGAGTTGCAAAAGAGTGTATGTCACAAGAAAGAAACAATCACGATGCCTGTAGCTTTTAAGTGAGTGTTTATAGTACTTTAGAGGGGCTGAGTACTCCATGCAATATGGGCCCTTCAACTCTTTTGGGGAGAAATCCAAAAAGCAGGTCCCCCCCACAGAGTTGAGGTCCCTCAAGTCAAAACCGAGCTGAATAAAGTTGCTTTTATTGTGAGTTTTCTCAAATCATCAGCAAATTGGGTGCTGTCTCATTGGGCAAATTCAAAAATTCTATAAATGAAACGGGGGTGTGTGGGGGGGCCCCTTTACGTGTCTGGGCCCAGGGGCCCATCATTTCATAATCCATCTATGAGTACAGTGTGACACGCGCCTTAGGTTGCCCAGACATCATCCTGTATGCCAGCTGCACCGGCTCGGTGAGGTCGGTCTTAAAGGTGTACACGTGCTTTTTCCCACTGCACGCGCTGACGTTGTAGAAGCTCAGTCTCTGGGTCTTGAAGCTGAGCCTGATCTCCAACCTGCGCGCGACAGTGGTCTTCTGTAATGGGACGTCGTGCCCTCGCTCGAAGGCCCTGAGCAAGTTATCGAACCACATCAGGCACCAGGAAGTGCGGCTGCTCTCCAGGGCGCTAGCTAGCCCGCTCCGCGCTAGCCTCGCGCTGTAGCACACACCCACGATCCAGGGGGAGGCTTCCAGTTCCACCTCCCAACTGTACTCACCTCCGTAGAAACTCTGGGAGCTTAGGACCTGGAGGAAGCTGCTGAATCTTTGGGGCAGGGCTGGGTAGGGCTGCTTGACTGCGCTGTAGGTCACCGTCTTCAGGTCTTCTGATAGGACAAGGTTGGGGTGAGCCGTCTCAAGGTCAAAGGTCACTTCTGATGGGTTGAGGATGTTTCGCATAGAGCGCTGAACCGCCCCAAGCCCCGCCCTCAACTCTGCGTTTTTCCGCTCTAGCCCAGAGCAAACGCGTCCGGGGTTGATTTGGGACTCGAGATCCCCGTCCGTGTCTGCAAAAGGCTGGGTCATCAGCTCCACAAGGCGTGGCTGTACCCTCCGAAGCCCGCTGTTAAACGCGGTCGCGTCGTTCTCAGCCAATAAAGATTCAGCCTGGAGCCGAGTTTTCCTCAGCTGCTCGGCCGTGTCCACGGCTCGACGCACGCGGCGCCGCGCGCTCTCCTCTCCGGGACCGAGTTCTGCCTCGATCAACTTAGTCACGCCCAAGCTGTAGCTCACGGTTAACTCCACAATCTGCTCCAGCAGCCTGGCTGATCCCTCTCTCAGGCGGCCATTCGCAGCCTTCGCCTCCACCTCACGCTCCTCCTCGCTTTTCACACGGTCCTCTGCCATCTGCAGTTTGAGCGTCAGCTCTTTCACTTGGGATGCTAGTTTGGATTTAGGTTCGTGTATTTCTGTCTCGGCTTCGACGCCAAGTTCGTTCCTTTGAGACGAGGTGGATAAAGAACCGGCCTCGTCGGAGGCCCCCCCACGATGGCTCTGGTCAGACGCCGCCCTCCCCTGGCGCTCCCGAGGTGACTGGTCGGTCAGAGAGCTGACATCACTCAGTCCTGTCACAGGTGTGAATTTTCCTGCCGTGGCTTTGTAGCTTTCGATGATGCTGCACATCTTGAAGTTCCTCACCAGCGCTTCGGTTCCCTGGAACTCAGCCTGGCACTCGGGGCAGTGGTGGTGGTCTAGGTCAGCATCCATGGCCATTTGCAGGCAGGCCTTGCAGTAGATGTGACCACAAGGTAAGGATACTGGCACGGAGAAGAGTTGCAGGCATATAGGACAGCTCAGTTCCAAGGCCAGGGGTCCCTCGGGCTCACAATGTGACATGGTGGCAGATTCTGCTAGAAAGAATCAATAGACAGTTTGAAAAAAACAATAAAATCCATAGAAAGACGGTTAGATTTGTGTTTCTTCTGTGCACCTGTGCAAGTTAACACACCTGTGCAAGTTTCAAGTAACACACTGTGTCATATAGGGATAAAACCACAAATGTGTGTGTGGCTACATATTTTAAAAACTCAGTTATCATCACCTAAAGAAAATATCATATCATATCAATCAAAGCTTTATTTGTATAGCGCATTTCATACCCAGAGGCAACACAATGTGCTTTACAGAGAACAAGGGAGGTGGGCATACGACCCACTCTCTACATATTCCAGAGGGAAGCAAAAAAACAGTATCACCCAGGGGCCAGATAAGTGAGCTGTAAAAATTCTTCCCTGACCCCTCTCAACAAGGCGAGCAACCTGGAGCATATAGATAGGGACATTCAGTTGTATATCCAACTCTTCTGAGAGTTTGGGATAGCTCCACATTTATTCCAAATGGCGAATCTCAATGATATTCAAATGTCTGCCCCTTGTTTTCATTACTGTAGGACAACATACCGTCTCACCTGTAGTGAGTCATGGATCAATGTTCAACAGGTTGGCATAATGCGCGTAATAGATAGGTTTCTATTTCCTTGAAATTATTTCGCAATAACTCACAACTTCCCACCACGTAGCCTAAAACTGTTCCAAACTTACCCCGACCCAGTTGCAAGTTTTTTTCCTTGATCCAAGATCTTAATCGACAGAAAAATAAATGTCCAAATGAGTAGGATAGGTGATATTTCAGTCAACCACAATCCACAGGTTTTGCAGGTGCGCACTCCTCGGTTAATTGTGGTTGCACGCAGTTTTTTTAACTGGCCTACGGAAACAGCGTATATCTACGGAAACAGCGTATCTAAGGATGGGTCGTACAGCTACGGCCGGTGTCCAAGGACGGTAAAGGCTAGTTCCCATACACGCAGAGGCCATTTACAGGTTAGGTTTAGGGTTATGGTTAGGGCTAGGCTTAGGTATAGGGTTGGGTTAAGGTTAGCGTTAGGGGTTTGACCGGTCTCTGCATTTATGGGGACTCTGGTGTACAACACAACCTGAATTCACCATTCAAATCATCTTCTCATGGTGTATACCACAACCTGAATTCACCATTCAAATCATCTTCTCATGGTGTACACCACAACCTGAATTCACCATTCAAATCATCTTCTCTGGTGTGCACCACAACCTGAATTCACCATTCAAATCATCTTCTCTGGTGTACACAACCTGAATTCACCATTCAAATCATCTTCTCTGGTGTACACCACAACCTGAATTCACCATTCAAATCATCTTCTCTGGTGTATACCACAACCTGAATTCACCATTCAAATCATCTTCTCTGGTGTCACCACAACCTGAATTCACCATTCAAATCATCTTCTTTGGTGTATACCACAACCTGAATTCACCATTCAAATCATCATCTATGGTGTCACCACAACCTGAATTCACCATTCAAATCATCTTCTCTGGTGTACACAACCTGAATTCACCATTCAAATCATCTTCTTTGGTGTAGGCTACACCACAACTCGAAACAAATGTGCCACCTGACCTATTTTTCACAAACCGAAACGAATGCACCCAATCAGGACACAAACAAGTCGTTTGCTCTGCTTTTCCATAGATTCATAGCCTAGAGATGCTAAAGATTTGTTTCACTTTGTTAGTAAAAAAAGACTTAGGAGTGATGGTAGGATAAATTATGCCTTCAAAAACCCATAAAAACGACAACATAAGATGTGGATATTGTAGCGTTTATATTTATTCTTTATATTTACACGTGATAAGAAACATACAGTATCAGCCACTAGAGGGCTCATTCTAATGTCATTTGTCTCTACAGAGTCCAGTTCACCAACAACATTATACAAGCTTTAAAAACCTCAATAAATACAAAATAAGGTATAGTTTCAGTACAAAAGGCAAATGATCAAACCGATTCTCTCAAGACTCAACACTGGAATGTATCAGAATCCAAACTCCTGATTCACAAGGTTTAGATGAAACATTTGGTGCAGTAACCTACCTTTAAGGGAGACGTGGACTTATTATAACCTTATTGATCTCATTATAGCAAGCACGATGCATCAGGTCTAAGGCAAACATTGTTCATAAAGACAGCCGGAAACAGTGAACCATCTTTTGAAACTCCCCTCATCAAACATTGACACATACATGTGTTTTCATTGGTGTGTTCCATCATCGTCTCATTATGTTCCATGATTGTGATTAATAGGTTTACATTAAGCTTCTGGCAAATTCCAGTCTCACAGAAATAGGCATAAATGATATATTTGGCATTGAGAGGGCTTTAGCACCTCTATAATACAACCGTTCTGCTTATACATGCGTTATTTGGTCCTTTAAACATTTCTACAGTGAGCAAATAGCATCATTCTAAACAACGTCTAGGGTGGAACATGGCGCCACCTAGTGGCCACAACACAGACACAAAAAAATGTACCCAGCTACGTCTGTCTGGGCAGTTTTGCGAGTAGAGTGGAAGAATAAACGCTTAGTGTTCTGCTGAGACAGTCAGATATGATCAGTATAACTATACTGTATATGTGATTTTAATTCATATCACACAAAGTGTGACGATAGCACAGTGTTGGTTTAATTGCACATTCTTTGTACTTTGTCTGTCAAATCGGCTTTGTATGTTTTCAGTCACTGTGGGTGGGGTTGAGTCACAGGCAAAAGGACTCAAATTACACCCTGTGTACGTGTGTGTGTGTGTGTGTGTGTGTGTACGTGTGTGTGTGTGTGTGTACGTGTGTGTGTGTGTGTGTGTGTGTGTGTGTGTGTGTGTACGTGTGTGTGTGTGTGTGTGTATGAAGCCACACTCTTTTGTTTTGTGTGATCCATCTAACGAGCAGACCCAGTGATTGGATATGTGTGTGTGTGTGTGTGTGTGTATGTGTGTGTGTGTGTGTGTGTGTCAGGCTAGAGCAGAGACGACAGGTCCAGGGGGGGGAGGGGATCTCTCCAGTAGGAGAAGTGGCTGAACTCTGGACAGTCGAAGGCAAACGCGCTGCCTCGGAGGATGCTGGGAAAGAAGTGTTCCACCAGCTCGCTGAGGTGAGCGTACCTACACACACACACACACACACACGTTACAAAACGTGGAAATGAGCGCAGACAACTGCACAAACAACAATGAAACAAAGTACACGGCACAAACACGTATTGGTGATGCACACACACACACGCACACACACACACACACACACACACATCTGCTACTTACGAGGACTTGTTTCCTCTGCTCTTCTCCTGGATGAGTTCTCCTTTGGGATTGACTGTGAAGATCCTGGAGTCCAAGACGCCCACCTGCTTGTAGGCGTAGGCGTCCTGCAAAACAGAGAAGCACCATTCGGGTCAACAGCACTCAAACTGTCAGGCTTATTGGCTTCATTCAATCTTTGGCCTGTGTATCATTACTGGTAATCCTTCAATGAGAAACTAGCTTACATTGGTCCGGTGCTAGCATAGCATACATATACTGGTAGTGAACGGGCGTGCTAGCATAGCTTACTGTACATATACTGGTAGTGAGCGGGCGTGCTAGCATAGCATACATATACTGGTAGTGAACGGGCGTGCTAGCATAGCTTACTGTACATATACTGGTAGTGAACGGGCGTGCTAGCATAGCTTACATATACTGGTAGTGAACGGGCGTGCTAGCATAGCTTACATATACTGGTAGTGAACGGGCGTGCTAGCATAGCTTACATATACTGGTAGTGAACGGGCGTGCTAGCATAGCTTACATATACTGGTAGTGAACGGGCGTGCTAGCATAGCTTACATATACTGGTAGTGAATGGGCGTGCTAGCATAGCTTACTGTACATATACTGGTAGGGAACGGGGCGTGCTAGCATAGCTTACATATACTAGTAGTGAACGGGGCGTGCTAGCATAGCTTACATATACTGGTAGTGAACGGGGCGTGCTAGCATAGCTTACATTGGTCCTGTTGCCGAACGCCGCGTAGAAGGGCTGCCTGTGGGGGTTGAACAGGTCCCTGATGTCGGTGAGACAGGCGATCTTGAACACCTCCGGCTTCTTCTCGATCACCTCTCTGTGCGGCGGGGCCCACGAAAGGGTTAAAGGTGACGTTCGCCCCGAAACCTTATCTAGTTAAGATATTCTTGTCGAGAAGAACTGGTTTATTATCCTACTTTTTTTAGGGTCCCCATAGCGTACAGTGGCTTCCTATGGAAGTCATTCTAATCCTTTCTAATAATTTTTTTTTTTTATTGGATTTCAGCCATTCATGTGTATAATATTATATTATACACATGAATGGCTGAAATCCAATTTAACCAACACTGTACACATTCACCATGTGGCTTCCCCCTAATTGTATGTTTCAATACAGGTGAATGGAGACACACCTGTGTAGCGCGGAGAACAGACTGCTAGGGGCCAGAAGCACGGGCCCTTTGGGGAGGACGGTGCCCTTGTCGTTCACCCACTGGAGGTAGCCCTTGGTGATGTCCGCCATGCCGATGGCCCGTGCCGAACAGTACAGGAACTTGTAGCCATTTCTGGAGAGAGAAGACGGGTCAGGGAAGCTCACTTATCTGGCCCCTGGGTGATACTGTTTTTTTTGCTTCCCTCTGGAATATGTAGAGAGTGGGTCGTATGCCCACCTCCCTTGTTCTCTGTAAAGCGCATTGTGTTGCCTCTGGGTATGAAATGCGCTATACAAATAAAGCTTTGATTGATTGATTGAAGACGATAGATACTCCACACATCAACAACGTGCCATAAAGAGTTAAAGTGATATGTGGAACAGTGCTGTTTGCTCACTGGTGGATTTTGTGGTAGAGTTTGGCGATGCCGTGGTGAGTCCAGTCTTTGCCCAGCTGAGGTAGAATATGTCCCAGTGCGTCCGATCTGAAAAGAGCAAACAATATTGTCCTCAAGATATTTAACAACACGTCATCAACCTCTCATACGCCAGACACACGTGCGCGCACACACACACATCCGACCGCACACGCAGACACGCATCACACCACACGCACTACACATATCCCATCCTTCACACACAAACAAGATGGCGCCGTGCGAGTGGTAGCCAAATGCAGCAACTCCTGTGGTATTTATATTTTTTATTTATATATTTTTTGGGGTAGTATTCATGTCTGTCGGTTTTGTGCAATTTCCCCTTGGGGATCACTAAAGTGTGTACACACACACACACACACACACACACACACCTGCCTACACACAGTAGTACACACGCAGTCGAATATTATCACGACACACACTGTACACGGTCACAAACACGGGCGCCAAACGCTTACTTGGTGATGGTGCCGTCGATGTCGGAGATGATGACGCGGTCGTCGCAGTTCCACAGGTAGATGGCGGCCTCGCAGCGGCACGTGCCCTGGTACTGAGTGGTCACGCTGAACACGACCTTGTTGGCCCCCTCGCGAAGGTTCAACCGCTCCTGGACCATATCCGACGGTTAGGGGGTTGGTGGGGGGGGTTGTTGGGGGGGGGGGGGGTTGGGGGACAGTCACCAAAATACCTTTGAAAATCCTCCATTATGCAGAGGCTATGTGTGTGGATATGAAGGAGCTGGTTGGTGGATATGGAGCGCTGATCTGCCCGGTAACAGAGCCCAACTGATCTGCCCGGTAACAGACCCCAACTGGGCAAAAATGCAATGAAAGTAGATATGTCACTAACAGAAGAATTTATACAACATCTGGAGACACTTTGAACACTCTATTGTGTAAGTGAAAAAGTGTCAAGAGTTGAGGCGTACAATGCGCTCTGAGGTGTCTTACTATGTGTGTGTGTGTGTGTGTGTGTGTGTGTGTGTGTGTGTGCGACTCACAATCTGTTCTGAGGTGAGGCGAAGGGACTTTCGGTACATCTGGCTGATACACTGAGCGGTGGTCAAGCTGTCTGCTGATAGGCTACCTTGCCGACCCAAGCCCGCCTCCTCGTCGCTTGATATGTCATCAAGAAAGGCTCTAGAGAAGGCAACGCACGCACGCAGACACATCACTGATTAATCAGCATTAAGGTTCAGTACTCTAAGGTTAAGGTTAAGCGCCTATCCTTCCCGGTAAATCCAGTGTCAAGGTAACTATGGTTACATACAACAAATGTGTGTGCTGTAAGTTGGGGCAACGGCCTGTCAGTAGTATCTGACTGACTGTTGTCATCGATACGCCCACAAAACAAGGTGAACTTGTAGAAGGGGAGTTTTATAGTACTTAAAAATGACTGGGACACATTCACTTTGACATTACCTAAAGATCACTTGTATGTGTCACATTCAACCACCATGTTAACTAACCCTTTATGATTATTTGTGTGTGTGTGTGTGTGTGTGTGTGTGTGTGTGTGTGTGTGTGTGTGTGTGTGTGTGTGTGTGTACGAGCATGCGTACAGTGCGGTTGATGTGGTATCTCTGGAGAGCTGTCTATGTATCTAAGCTCTAGGTCAGGGTGTATCGCACCATTAGAAGGCCATTGTTGTTTGCTTTGATTCCTGAAACCTCACATCACCCGAGTCCAGAAGATTCCCAACATGACTCACTTTATTGTTGACGGGCCCGTGACAGGCACCGAGGTGGACGCCTCAGTCTGGGCGTCCTCTGGGTCCTGCTTGGAGTTCGCCTGCTGGAAAGAGATGGCAAAATCAGCCAATCAAATAAGAACACTTAAACGCTTTACACACTGGCTTTTGTTTTGATGATTTTCCTTCGACTCTGGCCAACATCTCTTTGGGAGGCGCCAAAAACCCTCTATGCAGGGAAAACCCTGATAGTCAAGCGCATATTTTGCGGCGCGTTAATTTCTGCGCTCCTGCAGCGAAGGCAGGGGACGCATAGTAGACGTGGTTAAAAAGCAAGTACAGCGCAGGCTTGAGAACGCCGTAGGGGCGTTCTTCTCCGTCCTACTGCACGCCGACGTGTCAGAGTACCTGGCCGGCGTCCATGTCTTTCCTCCTCCAGGAGAACCACCAGCGGCCAGACTTCTTTGGCATCTTGACTTTCACCAGCTGTTCTATGGCGCTCTGCACAACACACACAGGTCAAAGGTCACGGTACGTCTTTCATCACCTCCTCAGAGAGGAAGTCAAGAACTACTAAGTATTCGTTCTCTAAATCACATTCAGGCATGTTTCTGTTCAGCTGTTCTAGAGTTTGAGATGTAGAGGAGGTGGATGAGGTGGAGCTAGTATGGATCAAAGGAAAACTGTACCTTTGGTAGATTCTTCTGGAAGGCTTGCATCGACAGGACGATAGGGGCAGCCACTGCCCAGTTGTAATACCTGAAGGGGCAATCAAAGTGAGCCTGGGAATTTTTATTCACGGAGTCATACCTTATTTTAAAAAAATATTTTGTATAGTTTTATTGTTTGTTTTTTTTACTTAATTTTATACAGAATACGACACAACAGTGTTAACCAAGGATTCACTGCCATCATTGCATTGGAGCGTATAACAGACAACACTGCATAACAAAACAACAACAAAACAACAACAGTAAAAACAACAACAAACAAAAAAAAGTTAAATCAAACAATAAGCTCGCGGACAGAGTCATACCTTAGATTTTTGATGACCTGTTTGTGATCGAATGTTTATTACTTTATATTGATGATATATCACACGTGGATGACTCAATTTAAATTATATAAAGAGGGAAAATGGATCAATTTGCATCTCAAGACACTTACTTGGAGTTGATGCATATGACCAGGTTGGGATCTTCGATGATTCCAGGGTTGCTTACGAAATCCTGGTAGGTCACGATGTGTTCCAGGAACTTATCTGGATCAACAGACGACGGGAGACAATCTGATGAGGTTTTTTGCTTCCCTCTGGAATATGTAGAGAGTGGGTCGTATGCCCACCTCCCTTGTTCTCTGTAAAGCGCATTGTGTTGCCTCTGGGTATGAAATGCGCTATATAAATAAAGCTTTGATTGATTGATTGATTGATGATTGAATTTGCGACTAATAGAGAAGGCACCTCGAACCGTGTGCAGTTTTTTATTCTTTTCTTTCAACTAGGGATGGGTCGATATATCGGCCGTCTCTATTGGCCGATGTTCACCTCGTTGACTGAAATCGGCCAATCGGCAAATAGGATGACATTCACCGATGGCAGTGGCCTATGTTTATCTGTTGTGTCACATTAAAGGTTGTTTAATAAATTTGTATGATTGAATTTAGGGCTGAAAGACTTTAAAACTGTTCAGTTTTTCTTTTCATGAGGATTTCTTTGTTTACCTGGCACAAAAGGGGGAATAAGTAACAATAAAACAACAAAAAGCCAAATTGTGATTGTAAACATCAATATCGGCCCAGAATTACGCGGATGCATCCCTGTCCCTATTTTGTGCACAACCTGAGCATTATAGCACACACACACACAAACACACACACACACACACACACACACACACGCACACGCACACACACACAGACACAGACACACACACACACACACACACACACACACACACCTACCTTTGTTGATCTGGCTGGTGTCCGAGACGCCGCGTCCGCAGAGGGACATGCTGACGTCCATGGTGTCGGAGGTGGAGTCCGACAGGTAGTCCGTCCCGCTGTCCATCGCCCCGCTGCACACCGACTGGGGCGACTGGTTTTCCCACTGGGAGCCTGGCTCCGCCCCCAGCTCCGCCCCCAGCGGAGAACCGCCCTCCCCCTCGCTGTGGGCGGGACGAAACTTCGTTGAGGCGCGCCACGTTTTTTTTTTTGAACAACAGATCGACAGAGTTGACTATAATTTTCATTTTAATAATATAAAAATGATAATTGCTCAGTTTAAAGTCTTTATCGGTGTTATATTCGTCGTCTTGTCAATTTGTCAGTTGCCAACGTGTCATGTGACTGAATCGGACGAATGAAAACGGCTACCACAAAGCCGTTTAGCTGGGCACGGTACGACCGGAGCACACATTCCCTTGTTTTTCTTGTTTGGAGACTTCGGATGAAAGGTTCGTTCAACAGCTAGTCACCGTTTCGTTTAATTAATACAGATGAGTCTTTATGAGGGAACTGCATTGTGACAAGGTTACTGACGGCCATGTTGTCACGAGGGAAGGAGGGGAAGGAACACAAAAGCACACCCAGTACGTTATAATACCATTATATACTGCTATAATACCATTATATACTGTTATAATACCATTATATACTGTTATAATGCCATTATATACTGTTATAATACCATTATATACTGTTATAATGCCATTATATACTGTAATAATACCATTATATACTGTTATAATGCCATTATATACTGTTATGCCATTATATACTGTTATAATACCATTATATACTGTTATAATACCATTATATACTGTTATAATGCCATTATATACTGTTATAATACCATTATATACTGTTATAATACCATTATATACTGTTATAATGCCATTATATACTGTTATAATGCCATTATATACTGTTATAATACCATTATATACTGTTATAATGCCATTATATACTGTTATAATGCCATTATATACTGTTATAATGCCATTATATACTGTTATAATGCCATTATATACTGTTATAATACCATTATATACTGTTATAATGCCATTATATACTGTTATAATACCATTATATACTGTTATAATACCATTATATACTGTTATAATACCATTATATACTGTTATAATAGGTGTTGAATGAGGCCAAAGCTGTTCAACAGCTACGACAGGATCAAAGTGGAAGTGAAAACCACCAGTATTTTTTTTGACATTTGTCGCCTCTGCAATGTAAATATCTGTATCCTAATCTCACTTCACATGCATCATGGGCAGAGGTCTGCGCTCGCCAAGTTCCCTTCTAGTTATTCAATAAAAGCAGCGGAGTCTGATCCTCGTTACCTTTTGGGGAAATAGAGAGCTGCCACCTCGGGGTCCAGGTTGGACAGGTCGTCCAGGTAGATGTCCGAGGGTCCCAGGTGCTGACTGCGTTTTCCTGCATTCAAACCAAAAGCAATATTCAGACCGAGTCCTTGAGCAAGACACCTAACCCCAAATTGCTCCCAATGAGCAGGTTAGCACCTTGCATGGCAGCTACCGCCATTGGTGTGTGAATGTGTGTGAATGGGTGAATGAGAGGCCATTGTAAAGCGCTTTGAGTGCCGCTAAGGTGGAAAAGCGCTATATAAGTGCAGTCCATTTACCATTTACCGAGTACCCTTAGCACACAATAATGCATATCCTCTGGATTGCTACGCAAAACCTTCTGACATTAGACCAAGGTACCAAGCTACGTGATTGTAAGTAAGAGGGGCAGTTTACTGTAACTCTAAAAATCCGTTAAACCACGGAGATGAGCCATGACTTTGTGGACAGTGGTAAATAAACAAGAGTGACTTTGTGGACAGTGGTAAATAAACAAGAGTGACTTTGTGGACAGTGGTAAATAAACAAGAGTGACTTTGTGGACAGTGGTAAATAAACAAGAGTGACTTTGTGGACAGTGGTAAATAAACAAGAGTAAATTCGAGCGAGAATGTATACATCATCACCTTTTTTTTTATCCTGCGTTTCAGCTTTCATTTCACCTCCAGCCTCATTGGTCACGACGTCTGTCAACGCGACGCTCTCTGCGCCCTGATTGGCCAGGGAGCCCTCTGTAGTATCGTTAGTCACCGCGGGTTCCTTCTCATCTTCTCCTCCCTCGGTGGAGGGCTCAATCCCACTGTCCACCTCCCCTGAGGTCAAGTCCGTGGGCCCGTGATGGTTTGGCTCTGGCAAGGCACCGCTAATTGAGTCCGTCGCGTTAGCTAAGCTAGCTGTGTTGAATGCGCTTTCGGCTAATTGAGTCGCGTCAGATCTTCCCGTCTCGTTCGCTAATCTGGCAGCGGTGTCTGCGCTAGCTGTGCCGTTACAGTCTGCTTGGCCTGTGTCGTCTTTACTGTTTTTTCTGCTAAGGGTGTGTGAGTTGTCTGCTTGGGTCTCGTTGCTTTTGCTGACAGGGCTAACTGTGTCAGCTAGACAATTTACATGCTCAACATCGGCTGTGCTCTCTTGGTTAGCGACGCTATTAACGCCATCGACATCAGCCACGCTAACGGACTTGGTCTGGGAACTCTTGTATAGGGGATCCTTGGCGAGTTCCTCCCCCGCCTTCAAGACGTCCGCCTCTGGCGTTCGTCCGAGCGAGTCGTTCGTTCGGGCCGAGTCGAAGCTTCCCGTCGCGAACGACGCCAACGCCGGCGACTCCGAGTGCCCGGTCGGAGTGGAGTGGGACACGTGACGTACAGGAAGTACTCTCTCCGGGATCGACGAGCTGCTGTCTGCCCACCGAGACTCCGAATCTAAGGAGCACGTCCTCGGCATGGGTCTGACCACGGTGACGCCGCCCGCTCGACCGCAGCCGACCGCGGCGTCGACGTCCATGTCGAAGGAGTCCTGTCTCAGGATGGTGCGGAAGTGAGAGCTCTCGGGGAGGATGGGGGAGAGACGCTGGACCTCGGAAGTGCTTCTCTCCAGCTGAGACGTCGGGGGAGGAAAGACAGTGTGGGCAGAAGAATTCTACGTACGGACAGATAACTCAAAAACGAAACTGCTTGAAGGAGCCCCGACCTATCTCACGATCACAAGTGTGTGGTCTAGAGCAGGATTTCTCAACCTGGGGTCCGGGCCCCCACTTAGGGGGGCGCTAACGATCGCAGGGGGGGCGCCAGGGCTCAGACAATTTGAGGGGTTAATATTAGCTAGACAAATATTTGTCAAAGAATCATGTTACATGTCACACAGCGATTTTAACTAAATACATGATCATATCTGATGAAAGGCCAAAAAAGCCTTGTATTTACAGCTCTACAATACCATATAAATTCAACAAATTAATGTTACACTATGAATCGTGTCAATATTAATGCTATACTAGCGAAGTGCTTCATTGTACCCGAACCTACACCTGATGGAATTTGTACACATATGAACACACACAGACTGGACGCTCACAGAGATTTGGGGCGGGGGGGGGGGGGGGGGGGGGAATTAGGGGGGCTCTGGGGGAGTGAGGTCAGGAACCCCTGCTCTAGAGCGTGACCTTGGCGAGGGTGTGTACCTTCGGGAAGCCGCCCCAGTGCCACTGCATCTGGGGACTAGGGGACACCACCAGCTCAGAGTCACTCTTGGGGGAGGACGGGCGGCTGTTCTCGCTGCTGGGAGACGAGGGAGGGGGGGGAGGAGGGACAGGAAGACGGCGTGAGAGGAGACACTTTGATGAGGACATAATTGCAATGTAACTTGAGATAATTAATTAGTTCGGGAGAGGGAAATGGAAAGGAAACCTCGACTTGACAAATGATTCCAAACTGCTCTTACCTGTCTGAGAGAGGCCGCTCTGAGTGAGGGTGGACGTCTCTCTCCCGCGTCTTACCCAGGTCCTGGACGTCTCTCTCCTGCGTCCTACCCAGGTCCTGGACGTCTCTCTCCCGCGTCTTACCCAGGTCCTCGCTGGGCTCCTCAGACAGGGAGTAGTACACCGACCTACTGTTACACCACACAACAACAAACATGCACCGTTTTGATCTTCAAACTGTTGACGATCCGTCAGCAGAACCGCAAAGGGAACTTGTATAAGGCGTTCTCTAAATATTAAAGGTACCCCGAGGAGTTTATTTTTGGTTACGAAACAGTCTAATTTGAATGAGGGTGAATCTACATTACCCACACTTGTTTATGTGTCCATTTTCGACAAATGTCGTTTCTTCTATATAGTTTATTTTTAGATTATTATTTTGTGGTCGGGTCATCCAGAACTTCCTTGGAATGACGAAACAATTTACTGCAGTAGCCTACGGCGCCGACAAGACAAAGAATAATTTAAATATGACCGTTATATATTGTCAAAAGTAACGTTACTAGTAAGACCTATGTAATGACCTCGTCGGTGGCGATCGTTCCGTCTTCAAAACACCCGGCTCAGGTAGCTAAGGTTCAGGACAGTGCGCGGGGAGGCTCATGGGAAATGTGGTCTTTTTGGGCGGAAAACACTTCCGCTTCCCGAAACTCCTCGTAGGGCCTTTAATCTCAGTGTTAGCAAACATTTTTGCTCCATGTAAATTAGACTGCACTCTCCTATCCCAATAGCAGTACTCTCCTATCCCAATAGCAGTACTCTCCTATCCCAATAGCAGTACTCTCCTATCCCAATAGCAGTACTCTCCTATCCCCCAGTAGCAGGCTAAAATCTGGCTGGGGGGCCAACAGATGACCATCTAAACGTTGACACCCGTAGAGTGGAGAGCAGTGTTCTGATTGGCTGGCCTCTAACCTCGTTAGCAGGTGCTCTTCTTTGGTGGGGCTCTCCTGCTCCGCCTGCTCCCTCTCTCTCTCCCTCTCCCTCTCGTCGGACGAGGAGCCGCCATCTTCCCACAGGTGCGTGTCGGAGCGCGTGCGTTTGCGCCGGCGTTTTTTACGGCGGCCGCCTCCCCCGGGGGCGCCGGCTAGACCTTCTCCCGCGCTCTCCTCGCCCCCCTCCGGGGCGATCGGGATGGGGGAGGTGCAGAGGTAGGCCGGTACTTCCGACTGGGGGGGGGGGGGGTGAGGAGTGTGAGGGAGAGAGACCCGGAAAACACATGAGGACACAAAGCGAGCCTGAAGCCGTATGTTTAAACCTGCGGACGGTGAGACGGACGTGTCCTCACCTCCAGGTCCTCGTTCTCTTCCACAAAGAAGGCCTCTCCGTTGTCCCCGAGCTTCATCTGCAAATGAACCGGCTCTCCGTTGATCTCAATGTCCACCTGCAACAAAGAAACGGTTATTCGTTTACATGAGATGCCATTTGTGTGTGTGTGTGTGTGTGTGTGTGTGTGTGTGTGTGTGTGTGTGTGTGTGTGTGTGTGACAGAGAGTGAATGCCTGTATAGTATCAGAATGTTGTTGATGTTTTTTGTGTGTTTGTTAGACTGGGTCTGCTGTATTGATGTATTGAAGTGTTAATCGTGTTTATTGAACTGTATGTTGCATTACTGTTTTTATAACTGACTGCTGCTTTCTTGGCCAGGTCACCCTTGAAACAGAGACCCAGCGTCTCAATGGGCTTTCGGCTGGTCAAATAAAGGCTCCAGATAAAGAAACCTGTATCCATAGTTCCCGTACCACTTTCTCCTTGGAGCGCAGCACGCCCAGCTTGCCGAAGCGCACGTGGAAGGGGGAGCACTGGAGCGAGCCGTCGGGCTGGCGGACCACGATGACGTCGATGCCCCCGGTGAGCGTGGCGGGGTTCAGGCCGCGGTACAGCTCCTTGACCGTGACGAACACCGTCTCCGCCAGCTGACCCACGTAATTCATGGTTTGGGACTGGAGGAGTGAGAGAGAAACAGAGGAGGGAGGGAGTGAAAACACTAAGGAATTTCATTCATCGATAACTGTTAACCTTAACAAACGATAGTCGGTTAATTGATAAGAACGCCCCGCGCTGGACTGCGCTTTGCTCGCTTTATTTTTGTGTCTTCTTCCGCTGTGTCGTTGAAATTTCCCGCCATCCCAATTAGCCTTCCCTACATGGCGGGGCGCCCTCATGTGCAGTCAGACCCTAAATCATGATTACATTTCTCACAACTCCCGTTGATAACGTTCGTTCCCCCCAAAAAAAGTTCTGTTCCATTAACAAGCAATTAATCGAGTAACCAAATCTCACTCGAGTAAATTCTTTTCGGCAATTAATCGATAGTCGAATTAACATAAAAAATTAACATCCCTACGCTATAGGCTTTAAACATTGTCTGAATACTACAAATATGCATTTTCTTTACGTTCATTCAAGCATTTTCCCTTCCGTGTAGCCGACTTGGATGGCGCTTTTGAATATTCAAACTCACAACTGAAGTATAGAGCCGAATTGTTATCTATTCGCCTTGTCTTCTTCATACAAACGATGTGTGAAGAACGCTAAGCATTTCAACCAGCCTGGTACCATCAGCACTAACAGACTCTACACCCAAGCAGCGGCAAAATATGTTGTCACATCAGACACAGAGGTAAGGGAAAAACACAGATAGCCTAGCGTCCTTCTCATGACACAAACCCCAGGGTAACCAGACAGACAAGAAGCAAAGCCTGCGTGAAAACCATCACAGAAGCTTAGATCTACCTTCGCACCACGCCTAAAGGATCCGATACGTTCTTACAGCTACCCAGTCTTACCAGATGTGTTTTCTCCTGGAGTCTCGTCAACCTCTGATGTAGCCTCGTGTTTTGAACGCGCTTTATTGCCCTTTGGAATGAGTCTTGATCAATAATAGGCCATAAACTAGGCTGGATTCATTCCTCTGTGAGTGTACAGGGTCTAACGCTTATCTCCTGTCCATCATTACAAAATCACATGGGCTTCATTTCAATAGTCATCTAGATGTTGCATCAGCCCTAATATGGACTTCCTACTTATGGGGTTAAGATAGTTTAAAGGGGATGTCCACTTTAGACCACCCATTTTTAATCTCAACTAGTGATCAAAGCTAAACTTTACCCAACGGCTGCCCAATGCCTAGTATGGTATGGGAAGTTGCGCTAGGTATATGCAAGAATACAGAAACAACAATTAACCCTTTCTCTGCAGCTATGATCAACTTTGGTACAAAATGACTAGGCCTTATTCATGCCTTGATAGATTAGCCATGAATGTTCTTCGAAATAGCCTCTTAATATGTGTTGAGAAAGGAATCATAGGCTACTTACAATTCATCAACTTAAATTAACTAGTCCTTAAATAGGCCTAGCTCTCGTAAGCTACGTAGGACAGGAAGGTAATCTACCAAGCCAATCAAGCCATACAGTACGATGTAATTAGCTCTTACCCAAAGAGAAGGGTGCAAGTGTCCCTTCTCCAAAAGGCCTTGTTCCCTCGACCCCCCTGCCGCCATCAGCCACCCAAATTTCCTTCATCCCCCAGAATCCTCTGTTCTCGCCCGTGAAGCTTACATCCAGCCCTCAAACTAGGCTAGGCTACATGTTGTGATAGACACACTTATTAAGCCAGACAAGTAGAAGTTGATTTGTTCAGTGCTAGGCCTACTATGCTATCCAGGCCTGTGTGTGCTTTGCCGGGTAGCTGTACAGCAGAGAATCTACTACTCTCACTGCTGCTCTCTGGATCATTCACACACACACACACACACACACACACACACACACACACACACACACACACACACACACACACACACACACACACACACACACACACACACACACACACACACACACACACACACACACACACACACACACACACACACACACACACACACACAGACATTAACGCACGTCCACACAGTCGCCCCTCACACACTCATCAATTTGACACTTCTCCATTTGTGCTGCACATGACAGCCAGACCAGCAGTTTCTGAAAGGCACGCGCACGCACACGCACGCACACACACACACACACGTGCACACACACACGCACACACACACACGTACACACACAGGTTACCAGATGGATTCTGTGCTTCACCACAGCTCACATACTCAAAAATGGTGAAGTGGTTTTGATGATGGCTATAACTAGAAACTAGCTTGTGATATTGTGATACTTTTGAGGACTTAACAAGAAATGGAATTAGGCCTACTTGAGGGTCAGCTACTTTCTGGTATGTTGGCTACACTGATGAGTAACACTTTTTTTTTTAAAGTCCCTAAAAAGGATTAGAAAGGGTTTTTTAAGCGATATTGCAAGGCGAGCTGTGTGAAATGCTCTCACAATGTTTGGCTTTAAACTAGGTTGGGGAAACAGTTGTTCTAGAATCAGGCTGGGTCAACTGGTGGATCAGGAGTAGGCTAGTATGGTAAAGGGCCACTGGAATGGTCCTGGTCCACAGCGCCATGGAGGTGTAACGTTGGCCGAATTGTTTCTCTCTTTGCTCGGTCAGAATTTTCTGGACTAGATGCAGTTGATTCGTATTTGGGACGGATATGCTACATTACTTTGTCATAGAATCTGCAGGGTCAGCAGTTTCTGGAGGCTGAACACAAAGCCTACAGTAGACAATGTGGGCCAGTGTGCTGAGAGCAAGCGTGTGACTGTCGTGTGGGGACAGTGTGGGGACGGGAGACGGTCGTGTGAGGACGGGAGGAGGTCGTGTGGGGACAGTGTGGGGACGGGAGACGGTCGTGTGGGGACGGGAGGAGGTCGTGTGGGGACAGTGTGGGGACGGGAGACGGTCGTGTGGGGACAGTGTGGGGACGGGAGACGGTCGTGTGGGGACGGGAGGAGGTCGTGTGGGGACAGTGTGGGGACGGGAGACGGTCGTGTGAGGACGGGAGGAGGTCGTAAATGGGGTTATAGAGGCTGGGACATGTTATAGAATTTACATCCAAACACCTTAAACCTTTTGTTCTCTCTCTCCTTTTGTAATTCACCACCTCCCTCAACCGTTTCACATAGACGGTAGCCTCCAGGAGGTCCACACACCTTGAATCTGTCTACAACAGAATAACCATCCTTTGTCATCCTTTGTCCCCAATTGCCGCCTTTTTCTCATGTCACATGTCTGTATTCTCGGCCACGCCTGCCATTTCATATGACGTACAATGGAGTAGCCAATCACATCCTGGAGGCACCGTACCTGTGTTTTGCTTGAATATAAGGCGCAGCAAAACCCAGGGCTCGTATGTTTTCACAATAAACCAGACTTAACCTTTTGAGCGAATCTTGGTAAATCATTTTTTGACTAGATCAGTTAAATTCCATTACAGACAAAATTAGGAACGTCTTGTTCAACCTAGATGGGGCCATGGAGGCTGTAGGGACAATTCACAGCAGTCAGATCGCACTTCCGAGTTCGAAAAAGTAGGCTAAGGGTGCGTGTCCACTAGTGTTGGGAGTAACTGATTACAAAGTAATGGACTGCTGTAATCAGATTACTTTTCCCAATAACTTGTAATGTGAGGGATTACATTTGAATTCTCAGTAATCCGATTACAGTAACTGGCCTTATAAAAATGTGATTACTTTTAAGTTACCTACACATGCATACCTGCTCCCTTTCATTTGGTTGAGTGCTGGTATAGGCTCAGATTTTCTTGAGTCTATTATGATCTAAGATGCAAAACTGATCCTAGATCAGCACTTCTATTATTCAGATTTAAGGAATGATCTGATTTTTGAAAGTAGCCCAAAAGTAAAGTGATTACTTTTCAGAGAGTAATTTAATTACAATTCAGGGAAAGTAATCAGTAGCTTTACTTGATTACTTTTATTCAGTAACTTGTCAAAACACTGGTGTCCTTTCTTGTTTACAATGAATAATCAGCTCTTTCTAGCACTACAGCTTCATGACCTCTAGGCTTTTGTTCCTGTTGAAAAAAGGTGAACTTTTTGGTCTAGAGAGGCTGTAAAAGGCTCTGACGACGACTAAGGTGGGTTTTTGCACCAGCTAACATTAGCTCGATATCTTAGCTAACTAACTGGGCTAGTTGGTTAGTTAATCTACAGTCTATAAAAACACGACTCTCGGTTTAAAACAACATAACCTAGTCAGCTCTAAACTCTCTTGCTGTAAGCTTGGTGCTATTCAGATACATAAAGATACACACACTAAACCATCTCTTTACTAATCAAGTTGGTAGCTTAGTTCTAGGTTGCTAGTTAGCTGGTCGGTTGTCAGGGAATTCAATAATATCAACTCCTTATTATATATTTCTAGCTACGTGGCTGCTAATCCGATGCTAAGTGATTAAATTGACAGAAAACAGTCGCTAAACTTTATCATACCCCGTCGGACAGTTAACTACACACATATAAAACTACAAAAACTATTTACTAAGTAGAGAAGATAAAAACAACATCTTTTAGACGGTTTTGTTCTCACCTTGCTGACGGATTTCCCAAAAAATATCTTCAATGACGCTTCCTGCTTCGTGCGCATGCGCAAGCGGCATCCTGGATAAAGTAAATCAGCTGATGGACCAATGAGAAGTCAGGAAAGTATAGGACCCGCCCCTCTTCTGTTTGTTTTGTAAACAACGCGTGTCCATCCTATCCCACGGGATGGGAGTGACCTTTAACCCGAGTTCCCATATGGTTGAGATAAAGATTGTCTCTGTACTAATGACTTGCTTTTTGTTTTAATGCTTTTAATTTGTCCTGCCTTTTGTTTTAAATGTCTTTAATGTCTTGCTTTTTGTTTTAATGCTTTTAATGTCTCATGTAAAGCACCTTGAATTGCCCTGTGGCTGAAATGTGCTATATAAATAAACTTGCCTTGCCTTGTACAGATCCACCATCTACCCCTGAACTGATCAAAGTGATTAATAAAGTCCCGTCCGTAGAAATAGAGACATTTAAAAGCCATTGGCGTAAAAATACGGCTAAATTCTCCCCTCTTCTCAACGGGGGAATGGGAGCAGTTTGGCCCAATGAAGAAGGCAGGACTGGATCTAGACACTAGATGGCGCTGTGTTGTAACAGGCTTCCTTCTGTCTCGAGTAGAATCACAGTAATAAAACACAAAAGCAAATTTCTCCAAACTTTATTTGCAGGATCTCTCTAACAGAGCAGAAAAGACGAACACAAATAATAATAATAATAAACGATGAGAAAACAGAGTTCAGTTATAAAACAAAGCAACAACATTTGCAACACGTGAAAAGTATATAAAACGCGCAGAGACACAGAGGGAGAAGACGTTTATTTTTAAAGCCAGATAGGTTGGGCCTACTGATCTGGGACGGTTTTTCAGTTTCAGACTAGGGACTAGTGGACAGAGTGGACTACACTAGGGACAGATGTCTCTCAGATACTCTCATATCCATTCTTATAACTTTTTTTTCTCCATATATCCTATTGTTAATTAGTCATTTATGATATTGTAGTTTGTATATCTATTGTATTACCTTGTGCACTATTACATATTGTATTGTAGGCTATACTGTATTTATTTATTTGTATTGTCACTTATGCTATTGTATTTTGCCCTGGCTTTTTTGTCCTCACACTTGATTGTAATGCATCATCAGACCAAAAGCAAAATTCCTTGTAGTATGTGAAAACCTACCTGGCAATAAACCATTTCTGACTCTGATTCTAAAGATGACGACCTAAATCTGTGTCTAGAAAAACAGATGAAGCTTCAAAACTGGCCACGGGTTTGCCAAGTCCCACAATGTACAAAAACAGATGATCATTCTACACCTAAATACTCTTTGGATGTTGTGTTCCCCCCATGGATGTATTAATAGAACGGTTCCCCCACACAGAACCATTTCAGCCATTAGCGTTTCAAACAACAGTAGCTGGCCAACAGCATGCGCATGTATACCGCCCCCCCGTGGCCGGGGTTGGGATGGCGCCCCACTGTGGGCTGTGCATTCTGTTTTATACTGCATGATAAAAAAAATACGAGTGCCAGCCAGAAAAGCAGTCTATTCTATGTGTATTCTAGAGATAATATGTATTATTTGTTCACATAAACATTATAACGGTGTTGTTTTAGCCTCGCTTTCACGGCTCTATAAAAGCAGCATGACGTCATAGATACATTCATATTTACAGCCAGTGTTATCTGCGTTGCTCACCAGAACCTACGTCAGTGTGAGCAGCGTGAGTGTTTGTGCTTACTCGGAAACAAGCATTACAGAAGCGTCGCAGTCTCACTGC
The DNA here is from genome assembly GCF_949987555.1 of Borostomias antarcticus. Taxonomy (NCBI): domain Eukaryota; kingdom Metazoa; phylum Chordata; class Actinopteri; order Stomiiformes; family Stomiidae; genus Borostomias; species Borostomias antarcticus. The sequence continues at coordinate 3,933,839 of NC_140266.1, read as the reverse complement.
GTTGACAGGCGTTGAGGAGAAGTGCGTTTAAATCTAGCGGTGGGTGTGGGGGGTTATGAGGGTGTGGTTGTAACTGCAGTGTCAGGGGCAAGGAAGGGTGGGTCTAGAGAGATTTGAGGATGGTTCTTACGGTGTAAGAACAGCTAGGCTAAACTAATTACCTGACAAAGCCAGCAGCACACAGCGCTAAACCCCGCAGTGTGCAGACTGAGCCAGAGAGAG
>NC_140266.1:3921117-3926117 GCF_949987555.1 Borostomias antarcticus | reverse complement strand
AAAGAAAGAAAGAAAGAAAGAAAGAAAGAAAGAAAGAAAGAAGGAAGGAAGGAAGGAAGGAAGGAAGGAAGGAAGGAAGGAAGGAAGGAAGGAAGGAAGGAAGGACGCTCTCTTGTAGAAATCCAAACAGGGTTGCAGGGTGTTCTATAGCATGCAGAGCGTGGACCCCCCCCTCTCCCCCCCCCACCGTGGCACAGATTCGTGGGCTGCGTCGAGCGCCTGGGGTCCAGGGCCCAGACTGGATTCTCCAGCTCCTCTTCCCTGTCTACTCAGCATCTTGAGGAATAGATCAGAGACCATCCTCCAGACTCCTCCACCCACACATCCAGACCTCCTCCATCCAGACCTCCACCCACCATCCAGACCTCCTCCATCCAGACCACCACCCACACATCCAGACCATCACCATCCAGACCACCACCCACACATCCAGACCTCCACCCACACATCCAGACCTCCACCCACACATCCAGACCTCCTCCCACACCATCCAGACCTCCACCCACCATCCAGACCTCCACCCACCATCCAGACCTCCACCCACCATCCAGACCTCCTCCACCCACCATCCAGACCTCCACCCACCATCCAGACCTCCTCCACCCACCATCCAGACCTCCACCCACCATCCAGACCTCCACCCACCATCCAGACCTCCACCCACCATCCAGACCACCACCCACACATCCAGACCTCCACCCACACATCCAGACCTCCACCCACCATCCAGACCTCCACCCACCCACACATCCAGACCTCCTCCACCCACACATCCAGACCTCCACCATCCAGACCTCCACCCACACATCCAGACCTCCACCCACACAGACCTCCTCCATCCAGACCTCCTCCACCCACTCATCCAGACCTCCACCCACACATCCAGACCTCCACCCATACATCCAGACCTCCTCCACCCACACATCCAGACCTCCTCCACCCACCATCCAGACCTCCTCCACCCACACATCCAGACCTCCTCCACCCACACATCCAGACCTCCTCCACCCACACATCCAGACCTCCTCCATCCAGACCTCCACCCACACATCCAGACCTCCTCCACCCACACATCCAGACCTCCTCCATCCAGACCTCCTCCCACCATCCAGACCTCCTCCACCCACACATCCAGACCACCATCATCCAGACCTCCTCCCACCATCCAGACCTCCACCCACCATCCAGACCTCCACCCACACATCCAGACCTCCTCCACCCACACATCCAGACCTCCACCCACACATCCAGACCTCCACCCACACATCCAGACCTCCACCCACCATCCAGACCTCCTCCCACCATCCAGACCTCCACACATCCAGACCACCACCATCCAGACCTCCTCCATCCAGACCTCCACCCACACATCCACACCTCCACCCACACATCCAGACCTCCACACACACATCCAGACCTCCACCCACACATCCACACCTCCACCCACACATCCAGACCTCCTCCACCCACACATCCAGACCTCCTCCACCCACACATCCAGACCTCCACCCACACATCCAGACCTCCACCCACACATCTGAGAGTCATGGCCCTCCCAACCCCACCTGACATGACCAGGAAGCAGGGCCTTAACCAGCAGGGCCTTAACCAGCAGGGCCTTAACCATGGAGCTTAACCCCCCCTTCCTTCCTCCTCTCCCTCCTCTTTATCCTGTAAATACCAGAGGGGAGTTTATATACCCTCCCCCAAATCCCTGATCCCCCCCCCACATTAGTACGGCTCTATGGATCAGCGTGTTCATGTAACTACCGTCACATCAGTGGCCCCTGATCCATTAGACGTACAGTTAACCATGACATGGCCTGTTTGGCATGTCGTTTTCACCCACAGTACCTTGTCTGATAGATAAACCAGTCTCTACCCACTTAAACATCTGAACTTAGCTACTTTCCAGCATTGTACTGTATTAATACAGGCTATACATCGGTACCAAAACAATATCTCATGATTTCATGAACTGCACACTCCAATGCATCACGCACATCTAATTTCACTTATTGCTGATTGATTAGATTGTTCCACTATTTATTTTATCCAGTTCATGCGCTCTGCGTTTTCCTATACTGCGAATCTCCAACGATGTATGTTGACTACGCGGTTTTATTATAGTACAGCGGCGCCTATAATAATAATAAAAAGATGCGCATTAAAAAACTCACCAATCACAACCAGGCGGTAGAGGCCCAGCTTAATAGTTATGAACGTCATTCCGGTTCAAATGATAATTTCAAAGCTATAATGCGTCTTTGCGGTCCAGAGGAACGCAAGTCATTGCATGTTGTCCGTCCGGTAAGGAGCTCCTTGGATGCGCCAGTCGGTGGTGATCTGCAACCCAGATCGTCTGCTGCACCGGGATCCGTTGCGACCGGCTATATCACCGACCACCGCTGCGGGTCCGCGCCAACACGGCTGACTGACGGGGAATACAGCCTACTGTGTTGAGTCACAGCCCCGGATAACCAAGTGTGTTGAATCGCTTCCCAAACTGGGCAGTAGTCAAAGTGCGTATGTGCGCACTAGGGAATACACTGACTTTGCTGATATTCTCTGGTCGGTGAATGCGCCTATGGGAGAAATGCGTGTGGATGCATTGAGGAGAGCTCTAGTTGGCACTGCAATGGATCCCGGTTTCACCTAGACTAGGTGACGGTGCGTCTTAACGCTGGTGAGCAAAGACACGTATAGAAGATGTCTTTTAGACGTCTTTTTTGTCTTTTTCGGACGTCCAAAGACATCCAATTAGGAGCCAGAATGAAAGTTTCTTTTAGACGTTCAGATATTGAACCCGTTCTGCACGTCCACAGACGTCTTAGAGGGGTCCAAGCCAGACGTTTGAATATTGAGGGGTCCAGCAGACGTACAAACGGGGTTCTGGACCCACGGACGTTATTAAGACATGATCTGAACGTCTCCCTGACGTTGTGTGTTTGCTGGGTATCAAGGATGCATACTGTAAGGTTATACTGGGTGCATCAGCCTCCATTCAGGGGGAAACAGACTGGACAACGACCATTCTTCCAATGCTGAGACGAATGTTATCCACAAACATCCTTTCTACATTTATTTATCAAAACACCATTTTTTAATTGAACAGATTAACGTCTTAAAAACAGGTCACCACATTTTTTCTTTCAGTTTTACATGGAAAACAGACAGCAACTAGTGAAGCTCACAGACTCACGCTTCATTATATGAATTACATTCCCAGAGTACAACAGTTAGAACGGGAAACATCCACTTCTTCACAAGTCTTTAATCAAAAGGGAACATTTGTATCGAATAAAGACCGATTAGTCCGTGCGATAAGAGCCTTGGTCTTCACTACTACCGAGATAAGAGATGTACAACTATTTACAAGGCCAGAGACCAGCCACAACATAGAGCCAGACCTCCTAGAAGGGACACAACAGACCCCACTGGAAATACGGCCTGCCCCAACAAAGGTGGCCACTAGTCCAATCCATCCAGTTCCAAGTTGACCGGAAAGGCATTCTGGGAGCTCGGTTTCTGCGCCTGTCAGACGGTCGAGACGGAGACGGGTCAGAACTGCTGCAGGATCAGCTTCTTCTTGGAGTCCAGGGAGAACTTGTTGGAACGGAAGGTTTCGCTGTCGTAGAACGCAGACAGGCTGTGGATCTGGATCTGTCTGGCCTGGGGGGGGAGAGGAGTCAGTTCATCAACCAGATTTATATCAGAGAAGTACGATATTTTCTGTGAGGTTTCTTCTCCAGGGCGTGTGTGTGTGTGTGTGTGGGCGCCATGGTTATTATAGTTAACGAAAACTAACAAAAAAAATGAAAACTAGGTGTGAAAAAAGATTTGTCAACTAAAATAAAAATAAAAACTAGACTTTACAAAAAAAAAACGATAATTCACTAAAACTGTATTGTGTGTTTACAAAACGAACTAAAATAAACTAAAATTATAGAGAAAATTTCCTTAGTTTTAGTCGTTTTCATTTCATACATAACCCTAGTATTTTGGGTGGATAGGAAATCTATTCTCCATTTTTTGGAGACCAGGTCTTTCTCAGTAACCATGTCGACCAGGTCTCTCTCAGTAACCATGTCGACCAGGTCTCTCTCAGTTACCTTGTCGACCAGGTCTCTCTCAGTTACCATGTCGACCAGGTCTCTCTCAGTTACCATGTCGACCAGGTCTCTCTCAGTTACCATGTCGACCAGGTCTCTCTCAGTTACCATGTCGACCAGGTCTTTCTCAGTTACCATGTCGACCAGGTCTCTCTCAGTTACCACGTCGACCAGGTCTCTCTCAGTTACCATGTCGACCAGGTCTCTCAGTTACCATGTCGACCAGGTCTCTCTCAGTTACCATGTCGACCAGGTCTCTCTCAGTTACCATGTCGACCAGGTCTCTCTCTGTTACCATGTCGACCAGGTCTCTCAGTTACCATGTCGACCAGGTCTCTCTCAGTTACCATGTCGACCAGGTCTCTCTCAGTTACTATGTCGACCAGGTCTCTCTGTTACCATGTCGACCAGGTCTCTCTCAGTTACCATGTCGACCAGGTCTTTCTCGGTTACCATGTCGACCAGGTCTCTCTCAGTTACCATGTCGACCAGGTCTCTCTCAGTTACCATGTCGACCAGGTCTCTCTCAGTTACCATGTCGACCAGGTCTCTCTCAGTTACCATGTCGACCAGGTCTTTCTCAGTTACCTTGTCGACCAGGTCTCTCTCAGTTACCTTGTCGACCAGGTCTCTCTCAGTTACCTTGTCGACCAGGTCTTTCTCCGGGATCTCGATGGTGTCGTGCTGGGCGCCGTAGCGGTTCCTCTGATAGGTCACCTGCTCGGCCACCAGCTGTTTGAGGATGAAAAGCAGCAGCTCGTTGTTGTCACGACGGAACGCCAGGTAGCGGGCAAACGTCTGGAAGAGGGGGGGGGGGGGGGTAGAATGAGAGAGGGGGGGGGGGTAGAATGAGAAGAGGAGTTAACGGGGATCAGTTACACGCTCGGG
>NC_140266.1:3896772-3916772 GCF_949987555.1 Borostomias antarcticus | reverse complement strand
AGGTGACGCCACGTAGGCGCGGTTCTACAGAGGTGACGTCACGTAGGCGCGGTCCTACAGAGGTGACGCCACGTAGGCGCGGTTCTACAGAGGTGACGTCACGTAGGCGCGGTCCTACAGAGGTGACGCCACGTAGGCGCGGTCCTACAGAGGTGACGTCACGTAGGCGCGGTCCTCCAGAGGTGACGCCACGTAGGCGCGGTCCCCCACGTCTCCGGCCCGCCTCACTCTACCTGGGTTCTTGGGCTCTCCTCCGAACAGCGCCAGCGCCAGGCCCCTCTTGATATCCTCGTGGCCGTAGATGGACGGACCGATACTGGCAAAGATCTGAGGAGAGAGAGAGACCAGAGGGAGAGAGACGAGAGAGAGAGACGAGAGGGAGAGAGAGAGAGAAGGAACGCGGGGGGCGGAGGGGGGAAGATAAAACAAACTTGCCTATAGGGACATTTCTCCTTCATCACAACATTACAGAGTTATTGTCATGTCCAACTCCCTTTCCAATGGCCTTCTATGGGGGCTAGTGTGTGTGTGTGTGTGTGTGTGTGTATGTGTATCCGTGTGTGTGTATGTGTGCGTTTTCTGTGTGTGTGTACCCGTGTGTGTGTATGTGTCTGTGTGCGCGTTTTCTGTGTATGTGTGGTGTGTGTGTATGTGTATCCGTTTTCTGTGTATGTGTGGTGTGTGTGTGTGTGTGTATCCGTGTGTGTGTGTGTGTGTGTGTGCGCCTCTCACCCTCTCCCCGATGCGCTCGTCCTTGCTCAGCGTGACGATGGCCTTGACGTCCTCGTCCGTCAGCTCCGCCACCGCCACGCCCTCGTCCTTCCGGGCGATGTGATTGGCCATGATGACGGTGGCGAAGACGGGGAAGCCGTTGGCCATGTTCAGAGAGCCGTCGTAGTTGTTGTTGTAGATCCCTGTCAGCTCCTGAGACACACAGGAAGTACGACATCAGGGAAACAGGAAGTAGAGTTTTTACCTGCACTGTACAACAGGAAGCAGAAGGTCGGCGCTCCCTGCCTCTTCTCTGTAACCTTGTATTAGAAGTTAGCGGGTGATCGTGAACAGAGTCCGTAGTCCTACTCACGATCTCGTCGCCAGGCCTGCAGCTGTCCACCAGGTCGGCCAATAGGATGGCGTCTTTGGAGCGTGGGAGGCGGCCAGCGGCCACCTTGCCCGGGCTCTCCTGGATGGTGATTCGCTGGTAGTTTTGATACACCGTCTAGGGGGGGGCGGGGTTGGAGAGAACAGTCACATTACTACATCTGCTGATCCTGTTCTGTGTGTGTGTGTGTGTGTGTGTGTGTGTGTGTGTGTGTGTGTGCGAGCGAGCGAGTCAGCGTGCGTGTGCGCGCCTCCTCCTCCTCCTCCCTCTCACCTCCTCCATGTTGATCTCGAAGGGGCCGAGGGACTGGCACTCGGGGCAGGAGCCTGGCTTGACCTCCTGGTTCTGGGACTGGAAGAAGGGCCCCAGGACGAAGTTGCACTTGTTGCAGTTGTACTTCACCATGCCCAGCTGGGGCAGCACGCCGGTGCAGGTGGTCACCACGCCGCTGGTACGGATCAGCTGGTTCAGATGGAGCTGCCTGGAGACGGGAGGACAGGCGAGTCGAATCAAACTTTATTTATAAAGCACATTTAAAAACAACAGTGGTTGACCGAAGTGCTGTACAGTAGGCTAAAAGGCACTAAAACAATAAAATACAGTGTAATAACGAGCAAATAACGAGACAAACAGGAAATATAAACGTGGCGTGAATGTGTGAAGTCTTGGCCTGATGTGTTTGGGTGTTCCCCCCGTCCTCCGACGCCCCCCCCCGTCCTCCGACGCCCCCCCCCACCCCTCTGTCCTCCGAGCCCCCCCCCGTCCTCCGACGCCCCCCCCCCACCCCCCCTGTCCTCCGAGCCCCCCCCCCTGTCCTCCGACGCCCTGCCCCCCCCCCCCCCCCCCCGTCCTCCGAGCCCCGCCCCACCCCCCTCTTCACCTGAGGGAGCGCAGCTCCTCCACCAGGGGCAGGTTGCAGATGCGGACGTGGATCTCGTGGGCGATGCGGTCGTATTTGGGGTACATGGCGAGCACCACCTCCTTGGCGGCCTCGTCGAAGATCTTCAGCATCTCGGTGGGCGCCTCCGGCAGGAAGTACGCCAGCACGTGCTCCCTGGCCGCCAAGTCTTCATAGTTCACCACCAGGGACTCCTTGTTCTCTGGAACGGCATACGGGTTCAGTCAGCAGGCTAACAGGCTAGCTGGTCAGTTGGCAAGCTAACAGGCTAGCTGGTCAGTTAGCAGGCTAACAGGCTAGCTGGTCAGTTAGCAGGCTAACTAGCTAGCTGGTCGGCTAACAGGCTAGCTGGTCAGTTAGCAGGCTAACAGGCTAGCTGGTCAATAAGCTGATTAACAGGGGAGCTAGCTACTTAGCAGGTTAACAGGCTAGCTGGTGAGTTAGCAGGCTAACAGGCTAGCTGGTCAGTTAGCAGGCTAACAGGCTAGCTGGTCAGTTAGCAGGCTAACAGGCTAGCTGGTCAGTTAGCAGGCTAACAGGCTAGCTGGTGAGTTAGCAGGCTAACAGGCTAGCTGATTAGTTAGCAGGTTAACAGGCTGGTTGGTCAGTTAGCAGGTTAACAGGCTAGCTGGTCATTAAGCTGATTAACAGGGGAGCTAGCTACTTAGCAGGCTAACAGGCTAGCTGATTAGTTAGCAGGTTAACAGGCTAGCTGGTCAGTCAGCAGGCTCACAGGCTAGTTGGGGCCCTCAAGTTCACCACCTGCACCACGTTCCTGCTCTTTGGCCCCCCGTTGGACTCTCACACTGGTTTCAGATCAGGGGTTCTCAACCTTTTGTAACTTAAGGCCAACTTTAGATTGTTGAAAATATTAATAATGATCATTATATATATTATAATATATATAATGAGGACAACCTTCCCCAAATACATGAGATCCGTGGGAATGTTCTCTAGCTACGTCAGCCGAACACGTTTGTCTCAACGCCAACGGATCTGATTGCTGTGGTGATATTGGAACGTAACTGCTCATTGAAATTATACATTTTAACTTGACATTTTTTATTTATATGTGAATTCACAAGTACATTTAGATATACAAATAACTAGCGTTGTAAATTACCAAACCTTTAATTTATTTTTAATTAATTTAATTTAAATGTATTTATTTATTTGGCAGTAGGCTACCACTGCAGCCTACTTAACGCGCTCTGGTTGATAACGTCTGTTTTTTTTAGATACAACACGTTTAACACGCCCACCTTTGCACATGTCGCTGATCTTCTCCTTGAAGACGTTGTGTCCGTGCTCGTCCACGTGCGTGCGCAGGAAGTTCTTGAAGCGGTGGTAGATCTCCAGGCGGGGCGCCGCCATGGAGACCCACTCCCTGACGGAGTGTCCCTTCATGTCCTCCAGGTTCTCGATGCTCTCGATCATCTCCTCGTCCTCCGCGCCGTCCCCGTCCGCCGCGCGCTCCGCCAGGCGGCGCCGCCTCGCCGCCGGACGCTCGTCATCCTCGTCTTCGCTGTCTGATCGGCAAAAAAAACAAGACGACGTCAACGGCGTCCACCTAGTTTCTTGGCCAGGTTAGTATGGTGTAGTAGTATTGTGTAGTATTATTGTGTTGTAGTATGGTGTTGTAGTATGGTGTTGTAGTATGGTGTAGTAGTATGGTGTAGTAGTATGGTGTAGTAGTATGGTGTAGTATTGTAGTATGGTGTAGTAGTATTGTGTAGTATTATTGTGTTGTAGTATGGTGTAGTATTGTAGTATTGTGTAGTAGTATTGTGTTGTAGTATGGTGTAGTAGTATGGTGTAGTAGTATTGTGTAGTATTATTCTGTTGTAGTATAGTGTAGTAGCATTGTGTAGTATTATTGTGTTGTAGTATGGTGTAGTAGTATTGTGTAGTATTATTGTGTTGTAGTAAGGTGTAGTATTGTAGTATGGTGTAGTATTATTGTGTTGTAGTAAGGTGTAGTAGTATGGTGTAGTAGTATTGTGTAGTATTATTGTGTTGTAGTATGGTGTAGTAGTATTGTGTAGTATTATTGTGTTGTAGTAAGGTGTAGTATTGTAGTATGGTGTAGTATTATTGTGTTGTAGTATGGTGTAGTATTCTAGTATGGTGTAGTAGTACGGTGTAGTATTATTGTGTTGTAGTATGGTGTAGTATTATTGTGTTGTAGTATGGTGTAGTAGTATGGTGTAGTATTATTGTGTTGTAGTAAGGTGTAGTATTGTGTAGTATTATTGTGTTGTAGTAAGGTGTAGTATTGTGTAGTATTATTATGTTGTAGTATGGGGTAGTATTGTAGTAGTATTGTGTAGTATTATTGTGTTCTAGTACGGTGTAGTATTGCGCAACAGCGCGCCTCACCGTACAGCAGCCCCCTCCTCAGCCGGCCCCCCTGCTCGCGGTCACGCCTCCTCATGGCCTCCTCAGCCGAGGCGCGGGCGCCGGGGGACAGCTCTGATAGGTCCTCGTCCAGGTCTAGCCCGTCGTCCTCGTAGCGGTCCAGCTCAGGGATGGCCCGGTAGTCCCTGCAGAGAGCGGAGGGCACGAGAGAGGTCAGGAAAAGAGAGATGAAGACGGGAGATTGTAACGCAAACAGAGATCAGATCATTAATAATATCAAATCACATTTCTCTACGGACTTGCCTCATCCATGACCAGAGTCAAGAGGGCTTACATTCACTTACACATTTTTGAGGGACTTTTGTCTATGCACCTAAGTATCCATTGAGTGTGTTACGACATGCTACATATGTATTTCATTGTATTGTATCGTATTGCACTGTACTTTAGATTGCTATTCTTGCACTTTGCCTTCAGCACTAGATTATGCTCTTAGTCACTTGTTTTAGAAAGAAGATGCACTTGTGAGTTCTGGCAAGTAGTAGTACATTGGCTCTTCCTACGTTAAATGCAATTATTGTTAGTCGCTTTGGATAAAAGCATCTGCTAAATGACTGTAATGTAATGTCATATATTGAAAGTGCACCGTTTGAGGAAACTTTGATATCGGCCGTTGTATATGATCGTAAATAACCTTGTAACATGGCTTATGCTAATGATAAATTCCGAATCTGTCCTTTAAAGCTTTGGCTGTTCAGGGCTGTCGGGTACCTGTCCCATCCCTCCCCATCACCCACCACCCTGTCCATCCATCCATCCATCCATCCATCCATCCATCCATCCATCCATCCATCCATCCCTCCCCCATCACCCCCTCTGTCACCCACTACTCCACCCTGTCCCTCCATCCATCCATCCGTCCTCACTTCTCCCCATCTTACCTTTCCATCCCGTCTCCAATCAGCTCCTCTCCGTCTCCATCCTCCTCCTCGGGCAGGGTCTCGCCCAGGAGCCCCTCCGACTCGTCCTCGAACGGGGGCAGGTCCCTGCCGGGGCTGGACGTCATGTCTCCCCGCCGGGGACCCCGGGTGGGGCTGGTGGCCATGTGGTAAGACTCGGATGAATCCTGGAGACGGGAGTGGGGGGGGATGAATATCAAACCAACCACAAGTTAATAAGCCATCTGTATGGTTCGCTAACGTGCTGTAGGCCCACATATCAATAAGTTGTCGAGTTATATTTAAAAAAAATAAAGAAAAATAAAAAATAAGTACATATCTTACATTCAAGCGTCTAGAGCAACATCACAGCTAAGCTTGACTTTTGTTTTGTCAATTTTGAGAACCGGATCTGTCTTATTGTAACATTAGCTAGCTAGATTTCTACAACAGGACGTTCAGTATCGTATAAATGATTTAATTAGGCTGTAGAATACATAAGGGAAGGATCTGATCACTTTTTGTAGTTGACATATCATTGAAATGTCATCAAACATCAAACGTAGTGCTAACGTGGTGAGAACGTAGTGAGCCGACATCAACGCATTTGCTGGCTTAGCAGATAAAGCACTTTCCTTCTTTCCCTTGCTGGTGTGCTGGTTGCAGAACAAACTTTATAAACATTCCCTTTGTACTCATGATAATGAAACAACTGGATTGCAGAGAGGTATACTTGATTTCTTCACTCACCGCCATTGTTATGAATGTGCTTGTGTCCGCTGCTTCCACGCGTCTGGGATTTCCGGCGTGGACTCACTTTTTCGCGCGAAAAATACCACGTGACAGCGAAGCGCGCGAAATGTCATCAATAATGTAACAAGGAGGCAACGCCCCTTCAACGTGATTGGTGGTTCTGCGAAGAGGGTGGGTACTTAGAGACAGGTTCGCTTGATTTGTGTACAGCGTGGCCTGGTGAGCCGGGCTGCGCTCAGCTAACGTGTAAGGCAAGGCAAGGCAAGGCAAGTTTATTTATATAGCACATTTCAGCCACAGGGCAATTCAAGGTGCTTTACATGAGACATTAAAAGCATTAAAACAAAAAGCAAGACATTATAGACATTTAAAACAAAAGGCAGGACAAATTAAAAGCATTAAAACAAAAAGCAAGTCATTATAGACATTTAAACAAAAAGCAGGACAAATAGAATACAGGAATAAAAGTTACAGTGCAGTATACTGATAAACATAGCTCCTCTGTGTAGGAACAACAGACTGGAGGAGTTAGTGACCTCCCAGCGTGTAAACTGAACTCAACTAGCTAGCCGATTGTCAGCCTCTGATTGGCCAAAGTAGAAATTGATTGACAGTTGACCCGCCCCCTCGAAGTCTCCGGGCCTGCAGAGGTGCACTTGTTTTGAACCCCCACCCCTCTCTCTCCGCGAGATAGGCCTAGCCAACAAGAAAGATTATTGACAGTATTGGTAGGATGCGAGACACCAACAAGACACCAGTGTTTCAGATGTTTACATTTTAATAGATATGAATTTCACTTCAGTGCAATTTCTCAAAATGTAAACTCTAACAAGAACATGAATTACCATTAAAATGATTTCATCGTGATCAAAATGGACCCTGTAAGATCTACTATTAGTCTACTCTTCGCTTTAGATCATCAACACATGATTCAAGTAGCTCTGAAGATCACGTACAGTGCAGGGAGAGTAAGAGCGAATGCGGTGTAGGTAAGGACTGCGTTATAGAGGCTGGTCCTGTTGATCCGGGCCTCCAGCCTCCTCTCTGCCTGACCCAGACCCTCCATCACACTCTCAGTGCTGCACACCAGCAAATGGGCGTCGTGGGCCTGGATCACAGGCTTCTCCACCACGGGGGGAGGGCGTTCCAGCACAGTTCTGACCGTCTCCACCTCGGCCCCCACCCTGCCGACCCCCTGCTCCAGCTGGCCCAGCCGCAGCCCGAGCTGCTCCATCAGCGTCTGACTCCTCCGGCTGCCCAAGACCAGCTCCTGGAGGGCCAGCTCCGAGGCACTGGGTGAGGGAGGGGGAAGTGGGGCTGGAGCCGGGGTTGGGGCCGGGGTTGGGGCCGGGGCCGGCTTGGTCTCTCTGTCCTCTGTAGCCCTGACACTTAGCGTGACCCTCAGGTTGTCGATCAGCCCCCTCAGCTCGTCCTGCTGGGTCTTGTGCATCCCGGCTTGCACCCGGAGGGCTTCCTGAAGGCTGACCGGCCCCTTCTGAGCCTCCAGCAGCAGACTCTTCAGCTCCTGCAGCCGGACGCGGTTCACGTACGTGGACCCCATCACGCCGATCAGGGCGCCCAGCACAGAGCCAATCACGGACCAGTTCTTGGTGCGCTCAGCACGGGACCGTTCCTTCTCGTGGCTCTCGCGCACGCCGGCGGAGAAGAGGGAGAACTTCTCGCGCTCCGAGCCCTCTGCGTTCTCATAGGTCGTTCTCAGACGGCGTTCCTCCTATGGGAACAGAGAGGAGGAGGGGTTTCCTAGCCTGCTGTGGCTTCATGGTTATGCTGGATACACGGACATCAATAAAACATTTCTCTTGTAAAAATTGACCAAAAAGCGTACATATAATTCAAACCCTTCTTTAAACATCTTGACCGCAAAGTGCACAGAGATTAAATCAGAGACTCACTGATTATCAAACTATGGTTCAAATCCCAGCCGTGTGGCACTCAAGGCAGGCAAATACTAATCGTCAAAATACTTTGCATTACAGTACTTTCATGGATATCTATTTACTCGCTTTTTAATGTTGGACTGGACTTCAAAATACCCCTCCTGTTGTGCAGTAGACTGTCTAACATCTTGTCCCAATGCGTTTACCTGTAGCAGTTTATGTTCCAGGGTGGCCAGCTCCAGATAGTGGGCCTCTTCCCTGGACACCCTGTCCAGCCGGTCCCTCACCTCCTTCAGCCTGACCTGCAGGGCCTCCAGGCTGACATGGGCCTCCCGCACCACCCCCCTGGCCACCATGAACGCCTTCTCAGCCTGGACACACACACGCGCACACGCATGCACACACACACACACACAGGATAGACACAAGGCAAGGCAAGTTTATTTGTATAGCACATTTAAGCAACAAGACAATTCAAAGTGCTTCACACACACACACACACACACACACACACACACACACACACACACACACACACACACACACACACACACACACACACACAGGATAGAGTGCCAGCTTATCACATCACATTGACTTTAATCTGATAAATACAAGACAGTAAGTCACATACTGTAAATGAAAACAGTCTCACCTGTCAGAAATATTGACTTACCTCTGTGACCGTTGCCTGGGCATCTCTGACTTCATTAAGGCCGACAAACTCCTCATACTTCTCCCACCAGTAGCTGGCCGTCGCGGAGGCTGAGGTGATGGTCCTCTGCCCCCACTGGCTCCCCAGGTCTGCCAGGCTCTGGAGCACGGCGGTGGCCCTCTCTCGCACCGCCTCCCCTTTAGAAACATGGTCCTGTGGAGGAGGCCGGGTGCTGTAGGTTCTCCCGACCCTAGCCCGACCCAGGACCCCCCCACGGACCCGGACATGGTACAGACCGGCCCCGTGGACCCAGGGGAGAATCGGACCCCTGCACCTCATTGAGCGGGTGTGTTTACAGTAGAGGCCACAGTACAACACATCGGGCACCTGTGAAGAAGACACTAATGAGCTTGATCTTTCAATTGACCACAAGTTTTTTAAGTTATTTATTTGTATTAAAAAATTATCTTTCACTAGAGTGTCTGTATACCACTCTATCAAGCTACTAGGAAGAGAAATGAGTTTCAATGGCATAGGCTGATAGCACATCAACACTACATAAACATAGATGTATGGCAATCATGGATGAATAGCTAGCTAGCTAGAACTATGAAGATGACAGCAGGTGTTATTGTAATGGGGCAAACTAAAGCCAGTTATTATTGTCATTAGAATAGCTAGCTAAGGTTAACTAGCCGTTAGCTAACTAGATAGCTGGCCAATAACTGACAACGGTACGGTGGCCGGCTTACTCATCTGACTACTAGCTAGCTAGCTAACTTAGTTAGCTGTCTAGCAATCGGCCTTAACTAAGTATTTAAATACGTATAATATAATGTCATACCGGTTTTCTTCAAGTTTATCAGCTACAGCCCATGCATGGTGGTGGTGATGATAGTCATGTCTATGATGATGACATTTCTAAGCACTTTTTTTTTTTTTTTCCGTCAGGCACTTCACACGCTGTGTGCATCCGGGTCATACAAGGGGTCCTGACAGAGCCGTTTCTTGGATTAGAAGCAAACGAACAGCCATTCACTCTCTCTACACATCACATTTAATTTGTCTTGTTAGCTCTCTTTGAATCAATACTAAACATGTCTGGAAGAGAAGGTGAGATAAATCATAGTTATTGTTTTATTTGAGTGTTTAATATGTATTAAGTGAGCTAGTTAGCTTAGCATGCTAGCTGTCATGCTTCTCTAGTATAGCTAACGTGAGTCATGATGTTAGCTTGCTAGCAGCTAGTATGCTAGCTTTATAGTTGTGTTTTTACTATTTTATCTAGTCATTATGTCCAATCACACCATATGTTCCAAACTAAATTAATATTGCTGTCCTTAGTCTAGCCAGTCTGATTATATATATGCAGCTAATAGCATTTTTATTAGCATGAAATGCTAATTATTTCAATGACTAAGGGTTAGGCAAGGCAAGTTTATTTATATAGCACATTTCAGCCACAGGGCAATTCAAGGTGCTTTACATGAGACATTAAAAGCATTAAAACAAAAAGCAAGACATTATAGACATTTAAAACAAAAGGCAGGACAAATTAAAAGCATTAAAACAAAAAGCAAGTCATTATAGACATTTAAAACAAAAAGCAGGACAAATAGAATACAGGAATAAAAGTTAGTGCAGTATACTGATTAACATAAACATACAAACAAACTTAGTGCCAGTCATTTCAATGCGACATTGGTCATCATGACGACTCATGAGGTCATTATGTCCTGCAGGAGGTAAGAAGAAGCCCCTGAAGGCGCCCAAGAAAGCGAACAAGGACGTGGATGATGTATGTATCCCGCATCTTCTCACATCCCCCGCCCTGAACAACACACACATTGCAGACCTATTGTCTGGTCATCATAACCTACCTATCTATCCATGCTACTGACTAGGAATCTACCTATCTATCCATGCTACTGACTAGGAATCTACCTATCTATCCATGCTACTGACTAGGAATACATGTCTGCTAAGCTAATCTTCCTCTCTCATCTCTATAGGAGGACCAGGCTTTCAAGCAGAAGCAGAAGGACGACCAGAAGGCCCTGGATGCACTGAAGACCAAAGCTGCAGGAAAAGGACCATTAAGTAAGTTCCTTTATGAGTTCTGGATAGAGAGAGGAGGGTAGAAGGATTGACAGGTTCCCTCTCGTTCGCAATTGATGATTGACCAATCACGAGTCAGTGTGAAGATCTTTATTTCCTGTCCTATATGATTGGATTAAGTGATTAATCAGGTGTGCAGCAGACCCAGCGCACACCTGATTAATCACTTAATCCAATCATATAGGACAGGATATAAAGATGCCAAGTGACTTTCAGGAAGTAGTGGAGCTGGTTGTGTTTCTTCTGGTAGAATAGTTTCATCCGACTAATCGTGTGTGGTTTTACTTTTCAGCGAGTGGAGGAATTAAGAAGTCTGGGAAGAAGTGAAGTGTGATGTGAAGACGCCCCCTAGTTAATTAGCTGCTAAGTCCCAGAGCACAGTCTCTGTCATGCCCACATCTCCACCCCTGTCTGCCGCCCCCGGGTCCATGCAAACAAAACAAACCCGAAATTACATTTAACGAAACACGTAATGACATTTAATGAAACACATTTGAGTTATTTTCTTGTAAAGCAGACATTCTGAAATAAAAGTTTTGTAACTACATCTTTATTATCATTCATCATTCGTACCGGTTCTGTTATGAGCTAGCTTCATATCTGCATTTGAGGTAATATAACGTGGCCACGCGTTAAAGCGCATAGTGTTCGATGTCATTTCTGTTGTTCAGCGATCTTCATCTTCAGTATCTGGATCTCCAGGGTCAGTTTCTCTCGTTCCAGAAGCAGGTTTCCTTTCTTCAGCTCTGTTAGGTCGTCCACGCAACCTGGCGGTGGCACACATTCTGATTATGCGTTCAGTCTGTCTGATTTAGGCTGCTTGTTTACACACAGCCTGTGCGTGTACATACTCTATGTGAATAGTAGTAGTAGTAGTAGTGTGTGTGTTTTGGTTCTGCTGTTTTATTCCTTGTGTTCTTTTATTTCTCGGAGCACAGTGTGGGAGATTTATGATAATAAAGATGAGTGATGTTGCTTACCCACGTCTACCGGAGTCCTTCTCTTCAGCTCGATCTCCACAGGGTAATGGTCGCTCACTTTTAGGGCCTGAAATAAGCATGAGAATTCACAAACCTAAGGCCCCATTCGGCTCCTCTGAAGATGCACCCTTCCTTCCTCCCTGGGATAAACCACCGATTTGACTGGTAGATTTGTGACGGCTACGTAGAGAGACTTGTATTCGACTATCACATCAGATGAGCGGTTTCTCAAAGATGGCCTTAAACAGCACACATTCTGGGTTCTTCAAATACACACGTCAACTTGTTATTCATCTTCACTCTATAGTGTTAAACATAGAATCACGCCAAGATGGAGTACAGCTGTTTGTACGAAAGGCCTGTGTCCACCTACCTGTTCTTGAGTGAGACCATACGCCTCCTGGAAGTTGAAAGGTTTGGCAGAGTTGGGAACCATAGCCTTCAGCATGTCATCACCATAGATTACAATCCTACAGGATGGCAGTTGAAGTTGCTTGTTTAGAACAAGTCACAATCCCGGTGGGTGAACGAAAGCGCATCCCAAATATTTATTTATTGCTAATAGTATTTGCGATGGGTGTGGCCTCTCACCTGTCATAGGTGTGGTCGTTGCCCTGATTGGCGGTGGTGTCCACATTGTCCTTGATCAGCCAATGGAAGGTCTTGTCACTGCGGATGCGGATGTCCTTCAGGTCCCTCTGGGAGACGTAAGAGCCGTCTGCGTTGAAGTCCCCTAAGATCATCACATTCTGGAACATAATACACACACACACACACACACACACACAAACCATCAACTCATCCATGTGGACAGGTAGTGAACATGCCATCTAACAGCCATCAATGTTGCCTTGTTGAGAGGGGTCAGAGAAGAATTTTTACAGCTCACTTATCTGGACCCCGGGTGATTACCGTTTTTTTTGCTTCCCTCTGGAATATGTAGAGGTGGGTCGTATGCCCACCTCCCTTGTTCTCTGTAAAGCGCATTGTGTTGCCTCTGGGTATGAAATGTGCTATACAAATAAAGCTTTGATTGATTGATTGATTGATTGATCAATGTTATTCTCTACAAGAAAAGGCATGAATTTGAGAGACTCTTGATACAGTGTACTCTATGCAGTAGGCCTATTGGTGCCGAGTCAGATGAAGCCTACATCAGTCCTCCATTTCCTCTTCACATCCAGGAAGACGTCATACAGCTCGTCCAGTTCCTTCTCCGAGTCGTCGGGTTTGGTGTGGACCGGGATCAGCACCAGGTCACTCAGCACTGAGGAACAGTTTAGATGCTTTGATTTGGATCCCCAAAAGAACAACCTTTTTTCTGATCCAAACATTTAGAAGAAGGTTATACAATATGGTGGCCAAACCAGACACTGGATGCTTAACACACAGAGGAGTAGAAGAGGTCATAATGATGATACTCTAACAGGTGTAAGGATAAATTAAGCATCTTCTCCAGATAGAGAGGCTACCAATAGTTGCTGAGACTGAGGAGTACTTTGCCAGTTACCTGTGCTGGTATTATTACCTGTGCTGGTGTTATTACCTGTGCTGGTGTTATTACCTGTGTTATTACCTGTGCTGGTGTTATTACCTGTGCTGGTGCTATTACCTGTGTTATTACCTGTGCTGGTGTTATTACCTGTGCTGGTGCTATTACCTGTGTTATTACCTGTGCTGGTGTTATTACCTGTGCTGGTGCTATAACCTGTGTTATTACCTGTGCTGGTATTATTACCTGTGCTGGTGCTATTACCTGTGTTATTACCTGTGCTGGTGTTATTACCTGTGTTATTACCTGTGCTGGTGTTATTACCTGTGTTATTACCTGTGCTGGTGCTATTACCTGTGTTATTACCTGTGCTGGTGCTATTACCTGTGTTATTACCTGTGCTGGTGTCATTACCTGTGTCGTGACATTTGAAGCGGAGGATGTATGGTTCCCTGGCGAACACGTCCACCTCTCCCACCTGCTGGTCGGCAAACTGGTAGGAGCCCACCAGGTCCACCAGGTCATCCCTTTAAATACAGACCACACACCAAGTCATTCTCCTGAATACACACATTTTGGTGGGCGAAAAAACAGGTAAAATATTGGGATAAAACTAAACAGTATCCCTTTAACTACAGTCAACCCATCTGCAGTGAATCTCAATAGTTTCTCCTCGATTTTCATGTCTTCTCTTTTAGCCTTTCCCAAAATGCATTGGAGGAAAACCTTTGAGGTTTGTGCTGTCGTCATGAAGGGCCATTTGAGCCTGAGTTGAGCGTTTACCTGTAGAGAAACATAAACTGCTCCTTGTATCTGTTTCTGCCCAGGCGAGAGCTGATCTTCAAGGTGTATCGGTGCTTCTTATTGGCTCTGTGGGGGCAGGGGAACCAGAAGAAATCAACAGATTACACGTCTCATTTGAATTGTAGATGTTACGAAAGAAAAAGGTTGAGGAGATTGAAGACATTAGCGGACGCTACACTACTTGGAAGATGCTGAGGTTATCAGTCTGGCTACTGACAAAACATTTAGTCAGCAACACCATCTCTTCTCACTTGTTGAGTTCCTCCAGGAACGTTTGAACTGAGGTCCCACTGGCGTCCACCACCTCCAAGATGACTATGATGTCGTAGCGAGACACAATCTGGGAGGGAGGAGGGGACAGCAGAGCAACCGTTTTCTGTCCTGCTGCTGGTGAAACGACACTGTGCCTGCATAGCTACGATTAGGCTGGAGACACACCTTGATGAGGATGGAGACGACGTTTGGGTCTGAGATCTTGGAGACCCCAAACTTCTGGATGTTGAAAGATGCCACCTTCATGATCGCTGCAATACAAGACAAGGTGAGAGAGAGTGTCAGTACAGTATCTGCATTAAGTTTAGAGAGAGACGATTCTACATAACCAGTTGGTCCTGCTCCTAGAATCTACAGGAAATGTACATTAGAACCTATCGTCGATCGGATGGAGGGGGATCCATCTCAGAGCTGTTGGGACCTGTAGTCCTGGGCAGGATTATGAGGTGCCGAGGCTTTCAGGTGCAAATATTTGGACAGATTATTATCCTTCACCAACAGTAGAGGTGAAAGTGATAATAGGGTTGTGTGACGG
Organism: Borostomias antarcticus; assembly: GCF_949987555.1. Taxonomy (NCBI): domain Eukaryota; kingdom Metazoa; phylum Chordata; class Actinopteri; order Stomiiformes; family Stomiidae; genus Borostomias; species Borostomias antarcticus. Next base: position 3,901,968 of record NC_140266.1, on the reverse strand, counting down.
TGACTCCTGATTGGAGGGTGATAGGGAAGTCTGTCTGCAGAGGAAGGTTACCGGCGCCAAATGTGAAATTCCAAGTCCTCTGGAATTCCTGCGAGAGGCCAGAACTGCATTACGTCTCCAATAGGCAATTCGCTCATCAAACGGGTCTTGGATTGCCCTGTTTGACCACATTCTGCAGGTAGTGGTCATTAGCAGCTGTGTAAGTGTGAGCAGGGAATGTAAGCCTCTTGGTCCAGGTGTGAGATGGAGCATACAGGTGCTCTGGTGTCAGCCAACAAGCTGAACACACACACACACACACACACACACACACACACACACACACACACACACATTCTGTCTATTTCTCCCTCTCCTTTCTCTCTGCAGAGAGAGTGTTAAAGTGGTGGGCTACTCTAGATACCGAGGATCTACCCCCTTAGCGATCAGTGGTTTCACCTTCCTTCAAACGAGGACGGCTCAAGCTGAGACATGTCCAGGGGCATCTCCGGCTAAATCTCGGGGACGAGGCGCCAAACGGTCCCTCGCTTAGTAAAACTCGTCTCTCTCAACGTCTGGATCGCTACTCCGAAACCTGCACTCCTAGCAGCACCGTTATGACAAGTTAGTCATCTTTAAATCTGTGTTTTCAGTATTCTCATCTGGTCCATGTAGAACAAAACAAACAAAACGAACACAAACAACAAATCTGAAACATTACAAGAGCACCCACCATCACCAAGCACACAATACCATCTCAACAATGTTAGGATTCACTTACCAAGAGCAGTAGAAGAGGAGGGTGTAGACAAAGTAGCTGGTTAAGCATGAACTTCAAGAGAAGGATGTGTGACGGTGTGTGTGTGTGTGTGTGTGTGTCTTCAACAGGGGCCTGGCATTCTTATATATGGCCCACCTGTAACATGATTGGCTAACACTTAGGTTAGCCAAGCCCAGCCATGCTCGCACACACACACACACACACACACACACACACGGAAGGGCTTGGGAAACTGGATGCCATGCCATGACATCACTCACTACTACGAATATATAGTTATTATAGACCTATTATAATAAGAACTAATACTTTAATTTTAGCTAGATGATAATAATAATAATAAAAAATAAATAATAATAATAATAATAATAATAATAATAAAATAAAATAAAATAATAATAATAACATATATATTATATGTTCTGTTCTGCTACTAGGGAGTTGAGAACAGGATGAGTGCACTCAAAAAAAGGAGTGCTCTATAGAATCCTTGTAACTGTAGAAAATAGAACTCGTTTCATTTCAGAAAGAACTATTTAGGGTTCCAAACAGAGCCTTACTGGCCTGAGCATTTCCAGCTGTGACGTAATCTGTACCATATGCGCCCACATCCTGTTTACTACATACTAGGCAGAGGCACACTGATGTAGGCTTGGGTTTTACGGAATGTGTCAAGAACGGGAATGACAACGAGAATGACCTCCAAGTTACACGTAACGTTTCGGACGAGAAGTTGAGAGAGAGACAGAGAGAGAGAGAGAGAGAGAGAGAGAGAGAGAGAGAGAGAGAGAGAGATGATGTTTCTCTCTGTGTGATGCTGTTACTCAATGCAGTGTGAGGAATGTATCTTAAACAGTGTATTGTGTATGATGTCACCACACTCCTGACATTGTATAATCCTGTGAAACGTGCCTGGACACATCACTGTAGTCAGACAGGACCTCTTACTGCCCCCCCCCCACACACACACACTCCTCCAGGGCCCCCCCAAGACCCTTAGTGGCCCCTTCTAGATCCACCGCCAAATCTCTTAATAACAGGTCTCCGTAAGACAGGGATTACTGCGCAGATATGTCCCTCTGGGGATGCCGTAGGTGCTATAGGTGAACGTATAAGCGTATAAACATAAAATATGCATGAGCACATGGACACACTCAGCAAACACAAGCACGCGCACACAGTCAGACAAAGAGACAGACTCAGTAAACACAAGCAGGCGTGCGCACACACACACACACACACACACACACAAGTAGGAAGTCCGGGCTGGTTCTCGGACTAAGAGAGTCCACCGATCAGCCAGTGAGGAATGCAATCACCAAGGTCCCTACTGGCCGGAAGTGGAAAGGTCGAGCTGAGGTCAGCCGGGCCGAGCGGTTGGTACTGAAGGCTGCAGCACCAGGAACTCGCCGGCAGAGTCCAGGCAGGATGGGCAGAACTAAGGTGAGGAGAAGCACCACATTTCTGGTCTAAGGTAAACCATACAGAGAGAAAGAAGATGGCGGTATCAGAGGTGAACAGGACGGGCCGACAAGAAAGCTGGGCAACTTTTGACGGAGTTGTCGACCGGAAAATCGGTTGGTCAGACTTGCGGAAGATCCCACAGGCAAGACTCAGCCTCATCTGGAACCCTCTGTTGACTGACCAGTCCTCAGACCATCATCTGGCCTGAGCAACATTACAGAACCAACGGTACACATCTACGGAAGAGCATTAGGGCCAACAACTGAGTTTATTATTTTTTTAAGCTTCTGAGTTTAAAGTCAGAATTTCTGAGATTAAAGTCAGAATTTCTGAGAAAAAAACTCTGAATTTCTGACTTTAAAGTCAGAATTTCGGAGAAAAAAGTCAGAATTAACTTCTGAGATTAAAGTCAGAATTTCTGAGAAAAAAGTCAGAAATAACTTCTGAGAAAAAACTCTGCTGTTGGCCCTAATGCTCTTTCGTACATCAATCAATCAAATCAATCAAAGCATATCTCCCTGTTACAGTCAGCTCTGAGAAACGGTCACCGGTGTGTGTGTGTGTGTGGGCGTGTGTACATTTGAAGACCGAGTTATATTACCATTGACCAAATAAGCGTGTGGTCTCAAACTTCTGGATGTTGAAAGATGCCCCTTCACGATTTCTGCAATAAAAGAGAAAGTGAGAGAGAGAGAGAGAGAGAGAGAGAGAGAAATTGAGAGAGAGAGAGAGAGAGAGAGAGAGAGAAAGTGAGAGAGAGAGAGAGAGAGAGAGAGAGAGAGAGAGAGAGAGAGAGATGTTGTTTCTCTCTGTGTGAGGCTGTTTCTTGTGGTGTGAGAGTGTATTGTAAGCATTGTATGTGTAACCAAACAAGGTGTCCATGCTGCCTGACAGTAAAAGAATCTCAGGCATCTCACATTGTATGGTCCTTGCATGTCTGGACACATCCCTGTAGACAGACAGGACCGTTAACTGCCCCCCCCACCCCCCGCCCCCCCCTGGCTGGGTTGCAGCAACAAGGATTCGTTTTTTCTCAATTGTTTACACACAAATACTGGTACTTACGACACAACGACCACAACATGTAACTCATGCAACCTATAGGCTCTGTGCACCAGCTCCACTACTTCCTGAAAGTCACTTGGCATCTTTATTTCCTGTCCTATACGATTGGATTAAGTGATTAATCAGGTGTGCGGCAGACCCAGCGCTCACTGATTAATCACTTAAGATAACTCAAAATCAATTAAGATAACAAAATATAAAGCATATTATTCAATGTAAAAAAGCAACAGCCTTGATACATAATTTAGAATAAACAAGTGTAAATGTAACATGTTGTTTCTCACCAGTGATATAATTGCCCCGCCTTTTGCATTAATGAAGACGTGGAAGCATGTGTAAAAAGCAAAATCCATGGCTTTTGACATTTGTACTTCGACCTGTAACTGTTTTTAATTATTATTATTAAATTAAGCTTTAAGTTATTAAGTATTGTATTTATGTTGTTATTTATGTATTTGTGTGAACTTGTCAACACTGTTAATGAGGGAAACCTCAGTGCTTCACGAAAAATAAAGGTTTGAAATGAAATATGCATTAACAGAGGGAAAAATGAAACGTGTCTAGCACCCTTAGTGGTGGATTCTGCTACATGTGAAGGACGCACCTCCAATTTCCTCCAATTCCAACAACTAGCCTTGTCTGCTTGACTCGTCTCCACTGTCCATTCCCCCTCTGTCCACTTGAGGGGGCTCTCGCTCACTCTCACCTCACTGCACATGCTCAGAGCTGAGGTGAGTAGAGGAGATAAACAGCCTGGAAGTCTGGCAGCCTCTCCCCCTGTCCTGTAGCCCCTCCCCCTGTCCTGTAGCCCCGCCCCTGCATGGTGGCGATCCCTGGAGGAGGGGTATAAGAGGGCCCCGTCCACCTCGCTGAGGTCACACCCTCCTGCCACAGCACCTCCACCTGGCGCACGCCGTCTCCACTCCGTCTCTACTGCGTCTCTACCGCGTCTCTACTCCAGAAGCACCGCCTCTCCCCGAGCTCCAGCAGCATGAGTCTGAGGACCAAGAGGATCAGCTCCAGCAGCTCCGTGCGGAGCAGCGGCGGGAAGCTGAGCAGCTCCGGGGCCGGGTTCAGCGGCCAGTCCCTGGGCAGCTCCTCCCTGTACGGGAGCTCCCTGTACGGCGGTCACTCGCTGTCCACCCTCTCCATCAACAAGAGCCTGCTGGCGCCTCTCAACCTGGAGATCGACCCCAGTCTGCAGCTCGTGCGCACCCAGGAGAAGGAGCAGATCAAGTGCCTCAACAACCGCTTCGCCTCCTTCATCGATAAGGTCTGTCCGTCTTTAAAAACGCCCGGGTTTGTTCACAGCTGAAAAGAGGAAAGTTATAGTTATGAAAAGGTTGTCGTTAAGTTTCTTCCCAACCTGGGCGGATGACTTGTTTTCCACAGCTGAGGTAACAGTTGGGACACCGATACTCCGCCCACAGCGAAAACATGCCGCTAGGTTCTCACGGAGTGGGTAACACAGTCACAATAGGGCTTTTGTTGGCTGCTCACCACATCGACGGCGGACCTCAGCCCCTCGGCTCTCAGCTAGACCCTTTAAAGACATCGACTAAAACTCTGGAAGGTCTGACCTCAACCGTGCGCTATCAATGGGTCCGTAACACACATCACTGGTCTCTAGACAAAAGGGCCGTACAGGACATTTAAAGGCCCAAGTCCCATTTCTCAGCTGTAACCTGATAAAATTAGGTCAGATTGGTGTGGCCATCCAAGACCGGAAAAATCTCTCCCAGAGCTTTTGTGTTGGAGGGTGGCAGACAATAGGGGAGAGAAAGGAATACTCTGTCCTCTCCGGAGGGCTTACTGCTCCACCCAGAGTAATGGACCACAGCATAGTGGTGGGTGTGTGTGTGTGTGGGTGTGTAAGGATGTCCAAAAGCATCAGACATCTTGTCTAA
>NC_140266.1:3886772-3891772 GCF_949987555.1 Borostomias antarcticus | reverse complement strand
TTCTAGCAAAGCTGGTCCTGGATCAGCACTTACGAGACATACAGGGTATTCCCTTTCCAGCTGTGAATAAGCACTATGTGTGTCTCTCCCTCTTCCAGGCTGGGCCAACAGTCCATCCTGAGCATCCAGTCAGTGTCCAATTACAGTAAGTAAAAACTGTAAGAATAATAAATAATTGAATGACTTTATTTATGACATATCCCTTTCCCAGTAATAAAATGGTGTACACTATAGTGTGAATATACTGTATCAGTTTATATATAGACTGTGCTTTTCACTCACTCTCTCTCTTTCTCACTCACACACACACACGCGCACACACACACACACACACACACACACACACTTTCTCTTCCCTTCCTCCAGGTTCCAAGGCAGCCAATGGTTACCACAGCAGCACCCCGGCTCCTAAACTGCTAATCAAGACCACGGAGACCAGAGACAACTCCAGATTCAGCTCTCACTGATTATCTTCCTGGCTTGGTCTGGAGACTAGGGTCCTGGACTAGGGTTAACTAGCCCTACTTTCTCATTTGCCTATAACTGTTTTTTCTAAAGCTACACAGCAATGGGATAGGTTAACTATAGGCTACTGTAGGCCTGTATCCTATAGGCTATGACCGCCACTGGAAGTTTGGGTCCTGATATTTGCAGTCCTCAAAATGCGCTAGAGGGATATATATATTTAGTCTATTCCTTTTTTCATATTACGGAAATTGTCTAAAAGTTGTGAAGAACCCACTCAATATAACAAACATTAGTTTTAGGATCAGTAAATAGTCATATTTTGTCATCAAAGTCCAAAGTATGTAAAAAACTGAATTACCTTGGCTGACACTAGGACCAAGCCTCCAGTGGTGGTCACCTATAGGCTATTAACAATAACGATAATATTTAGTTTACAAAATATGAAGAAAAAAAAAGAAGAAGAAAAAAGTAGATGTGGGAGATTTGTGGGGAGATCTGTGGGGAGCAACAAATCTTGATGGTTCTTTCTGAAATTTCAATAAACTTTGCATGACTAACATACTTTGAATTGGTATTTTCATTTCAAAATAGACCCTTGTAAGTTGTCACAAACTTGACCATTCATACAAACGTAGGCGCGCTGTTTTGCGTGCGCGTCTCCGTGGTTCCACTGACGCGAGCACGTCCATCACCTTAGCAACGGAGAATTCAGACACATTAACTCGTAGAGAAGTTCACTGTAGACAACTTGAGTCATTTCCTTACGTGAAGGTATCGAATTTGTAAAAATGACCGAGCACATTTCAATTAACAAACTAAAGAAACCTACTAGGTCTTCGTCAGCTACGAATTTTATTTCAATTCCGACACCGAGTCCTAGAAGAACCGTTGACCGCGACTCGAAAGCGCGGTTCACCCTCGACGTCAGCGTGCGCGCGACCGGCGAGGCGTTCACGTTGTCCGGCTGCCATGGTAACATGAGGATCAGAGAACTGAAGCGCGCCCTCGAGATGGCGGTTGGTATTCCTACAGACTTTCAGAGAATATTCTACCTGGATCAAGGTAACTAGGCCTTTCTTCGTTTCTCATATGAGAAAAGTTGATTAGCCAAATGAAAAGTGGATTGACAAGTGTTTCAGGTGAGAGTTTTCGATTGACAGAGGATTGTAAGCCTCTGATTGGCTGACTTAAAAGATGATTGACAGTTGCCACAGGCATTGCCCGCCCTCTCAAAGGGATTTTAAGCCTCTGATTGGCTAACTTAAACAATGATTGACAGTTGCCACAGGCATTGCCCGCCCTCTCAAAGGGATTTTAAGCCTCTGATTGGCTAACTTAAACAATGATTGACAGTTGCCACGGGCATTGCCCCGCCCTCTCAAAGTCGCCTGCCTGCAGAGACAGCCTACTCATCCCGGGCGCCCCACTTTACAGGTGACCTGCCGGAGGACAGCACTCTGCACGACAATGACATCGTCCCAGGGACGGCGGTGACAGTGGCGGTCTGGCCCTACAGCGGCTGGACCGAGCTCGTGACTGCGGCGGCCTCTGGTGACGTGTATAAGGTCAGAGTTCAGACAGCGTGGGGGCCTGGTCATGAACTGTAGCAGTTACACATCTCCATATATGGACAAGAGGTCAAGAACAAGGAATGTATACAGACATGAATGACATACGTTTTTGGTTTAGACATAGTGCAAACAGAAGACCTAGTTAAATAAAGGGTGATAAATGGTCTCTCTCTCTGGTCTCGTTTGACTCGTCCTCTATCTGTCCGGCTCAGCTGAGGGGTGTCATGTCCAGACCTGCTCCCCAGCGCTCGTCTGCGTCCTCCTGGCTGGCACACCGCCTGCTCTCCGCCCTCTTCATCGCTGCTCACAGAGGCCACGCCCCCGCCGTCCGCTTCCTCCTGCAGCGCGGTATACCAGACGTCATTTACTCCAGAACACCATCTGCTTCCTTCCTTCCTTCCTTCTTTCCTTCCTTCCTTCCTCCCTATCTACCTACCTATAGATAGATCTATCTATCTATCTATCTATCTATCTATCTATCTATCTATCTATCTATCTATCTATCTATCTATCTATCTATCTATCTATCTATCTCCCTACCTACCTACCTACCTACCTACTACCTACCTATCAACCTATCAACCTACCTACCTACATACATACCTACCTACATACCTACCTAACTACATACCTAACTACATACATACCTACCTATCAACCTACCTACCTACAGTATGTATACATATAGATAGCAGCAACCTTGACTTGTACTTCATACATGAACACTAACAGGGCACCCCAGACGCCATAACAGTAGGAGACAGCCCTCTCCCCCAGTAGGAGACAGTCTCTCCCCCAGTGGACCGCCACCCACTCTCTAACCCAGGTGGTTGTCGTTGTCCCCCCCCCCCCCGCCACCCAGGTGCTGATGTGGGGGGTCAGACCCCCCAGGGTCGAGGGGCGCTGCACGCAGCCGCCGCCCAGGGGCGTGTCCAGGTGATCCAGGATCTGCTGCTGGCCAAGGCGCCGCTCCACCTGCAGGACGGCGAGGGCATGACAGCCCTGAGCGTGGCGGCCGCCTGCGGTCAGAGGAAGAGCACCCGCCAGCTCTTCCTGTTCCACTGGCAGGAGCGCGCCGCCGGGGTACGAATCAAACCGCACCTGGAGGAGAGGGAGCTGTTCGCCCACCAACGCTACGACTCACACCTCAGGACCTGGCAAAATGGCCGCCACGCCCAGAGATACATGGCGTACCTGGGGGGTGAGGGGCGGGGGGAGAGTAAGGGTAGGAGGGGGGAGGGCAGGATGAGCAGGGGGGAGGGTAAGGGGGCGGCAGGGGAGAGAGGGCTGAGGCCAGCAGTGAGGGCAGGTGGGACAGTGTGGAAGTGACATCGCTGGAACCGCCGCAGAGCACCGCCATGACGCCAGCCTGGATGTAGAGACTCACGCTGTGTTCGGAATCGCTCCCTCGTTCCCTCACTCCCTATTCCCTATATAGGGTTCACCATGTAGTGAACTACCTAGGGAACGGAGAAAATGTAGGGTACATGCACTGTTCCCTGCAAATCAAGGTGAATTGTGGGTAATAAATAGTGGACTATATAGGGAACGAAAATTCCGTGGAGAATTCGGACACTACAAACAAAATGGCTGACGCCCTATATAGTGCACATATAGTGAATAGGGAGCGATTCCGAACACAGCTTCAGTCAGCGTCTGTTTAGTTAGTATAATTTTATAAATATGTTACATACATGTTACATATATATATATATATATATATATATATATACATCTATTACAATGTAAAGGATTAGGAACTGAAATATGTAACGGTGAATATTAATAAAAACTACTTGGTCAGAATACTGCGAGATCGCCTTCCTCCTTTAACCTCTAGATGGCGCTCTAGCACCTTTCCTGGTCAGGGACAGTCCTGTCACTGTACCACCTACCTTGTTATAGTTGTATCAGTTGAACATGGTGTTGAAGTCCTGCATGCCCTTGCTGGTGCCCCAGTAGTGGTTGGTGTCCAGCCTTCTCTGGATGGTGTCCAGGTCCATGGGCCTCTGGATCACCTGGTGCCAGTCCTACAGTGAAGCAGCACCACACATTTACTTTAGTTTATTCCTCTAGCAAATAGATTTTTCTTTTTCTTTTTTTTACTAAGTTTTTGAAATTGAATTTTACTGTTTTCATTAACTGTACATCTAGTATATTCCATTCATACATGGCTCGGTACAGGAGCGTTTGTTTGATTGCATTTGTTCTTGCTTTTGGCAATATAAAATGTCCTCCTCTAGCATGCCTGGCTGAGCATCAATCGTGTATCTACGCTGAAAAATAAATTGTTGTACAACATATACAGTCATTGTTACAGAGATATTTCTGATAAATACAAGTAATGAAATAACTAATCTATTTTTAACAAATAGCTAATCTAGACAAGTATACATTGTAATTAAATTGGTTCTATATTAACAACATAGTGCTATGCGTGCTGCACTGTTTTGTACCATTTGTAATTGGGACTGCATCTATAATCCCTTAACAAGTCACAATAAAACATTTTTGTCACAATATAAATATACAAGCATTCCAGCTAATCCCAGTGATAGGAAATGCCATTTAGGCACAATTACAGGGACTTTCTCCCAGATGATCTAACATCTACCATTTAAAATCATGGGTGCAGACTTGTCATCTTTAAGTGAAAATAGCCGTTTTTAATCCAAAAAAGGTCATGTGTTTGATCTGTGTATGTATGGGTTTGTATGTTTGTCACCTTTTTCACCTGTGATCGGTTTGGTTTGTAGGCTACCTCTGAAAATATACACAGTGAATCTGTGGGATCATTGACGTCACATAGTGGGATGCCCTGCACAAGATGGCTGCCACGTCGGACGTCAGTCCACTGGAATTCTACAGCACAATGGCCAGTCTAGTTCTTTATAATGTCAATGTTTTTTTGCAGCACAATGGCCAGTCTAGTTCTTTATAATGTCAATGTTTTTTTGTTTT
>NC_140266.1:3879272-3881772 GCF_949987555.1 Borostomias antarcticus | reverse complement strand
ACCTCCTCAAAGCCCTCTTTGTCCCTGCGGAGAAGGTTACAGTATTACATTATAGGGACACATTAGGCTGTCTGCTCGAGCCCCGAGTCTGGTTTGTTTTAAAACACACACAAAGAGACGTCTTAACAGGCATTCCCCAGGGCTGCTAAGGGTCCGGCTTCTTTTTCTTCTTGTTTTTGCGTGACAGTGTGGGCTCTCTTCGACGCGAGGCCGGGCTTTTATCTTGGTAACTTAAGATGTGGCAGCGCTTTGAGACAGGACGAACTAATCACCCTTTTCTCTGTCACTGAATCAGGATAAAAGGAATCTCACACACCACAATCCCCCCTCTCCTCTCTCGCTCTCTCTCTCTCTCTCTCTCTCTCTCTCTCTCTCTTGCTCACTTAGCCGTGCGCAAGTGTTCCTCATTCAGCACACTTCAGTCTGTGAGTCTTGTTGTCAACAGTGCATGGGACTTCCAAAAGGAAAAGTCAGCTTTTGTAGCACAGACCGCAAAACGAGTCTAGCTTTAGAAAAGCCCCTGCAAACCCAGGGGAATCAGAGGGGAATGTCTGCTCACTTTGTGGGTTTTGTTTCGGGTACCTGTGAGGTCTTGCTCTCCTCTTTCTGCCTCCCCCTCCCCCTCTCCCTCTCCCTCTCTCCTTTTCCCCTCTCTTTATTTCTTTCTTTCCTTCTGTGTGTGTGTGTGTGTGTGTGTATGTGTGTGCCTCAGCTCTAATTCAGTGTGAGTGTAAGCTAATTAATTAATTAGTCTAATGACCTGTGGCTATTAAAAGGCAGCTGAGCGGAATCAAGTGTCTCATCACACCGTCACCGTGAGCGACCGCTCTGCTTCCTCCTCTCCACATTCCTCTCCTTCTCTTCCTCTAGCTCTCCTGTCTCTCTCTCCTCTCCTTCTCTTCCTCTGGCTCTCCTGTCTCTCTCTCCTCTCCTTCTCTTCCTCTGGCTCTCCTCTCTCTCTCTCCTCTCCTTCTCTTCCTCTGGCTCTCCTGTCTCTCTCTCCTCTCCTTCTCTTCCTCTGGCTCTCCTGTCTCTCTCTCCTCTCCTTCTCTTCCTCTGGCTCTCCTGTCTCTCTCTCTCTCCTCTCCTTCTCTTCCTCTGGCTCTCCTGTCTCTCTCTCCTCCCCTTCTCTTCCTCTGTCTCTCCTGTCTCTCTCTCCTCTCCTTCTCTCCCTCTGGCTCTCCTGTCTCTCTCTCTCCTCTCCTTCTCTTCCTCTGGCTCTCCTGTCTCTCTCTCCTCTCCTTCTCTTCCTCTGGCTCTCCTGTCTCTCTCTCCTCTCCTTCTCTTCCTCTGGCTCTCCTGTCTCTCTCTCCTCTCCTTCTCATCCTCTGGCTCTCCTGTCTCTCTCTCCTCTCCTTCTCTTCCTCTGGCTCTCCTGTCTCTCTCTCCTCTCCTTCTCTTCCTCTGGCTCTGCTGTCTCTCTCTCCTCTCCTTCTCTTCCTCTGGCTCTCCTGTCTCTCTCTCCTCTCCTCTATCGGTGGGAGAGACCAGCTGTCCTCTCTCTCTGCGGGCGCTGCAGACTCTCTGGCCCTCTCACTCACTGTTATGCATAACTCATGCCCTAATATCTAAATAGCACATTCTTCTCAAGCAGTTTACAGGGCGTCCAGTGTTTACATTTTCCCTGTGTGTGATACGCCCGGAGAACTTCGACCGGTAACCTTCACAATCTTAGTGTTGCTTTCTTTATACCTGGGATCTGCTTGGTTTCTTTCGCAGCACTCTGTTAAAGAATGTGGTGATATCTGGCTATATTTGGCCCTAGCGTAATAATAATAATAATAATAATAATAATACAGTCATAATAATTCCGTTTATTTCTAAAGCACTTTTGATTGTGAGACCATTTCAAAGTGCTGAGTTCACAGGAGAATCCATGTGCAGGAAGTCGTTCCACCAGGAGCAGATCTGATCAGCCGGCGTCGCTTCCCCCCTCCGGGACAAACCCAGCGGAGGAAGTGCATCTCATTTGCTTTAAAACGCTCTTCAAGTGTTCTTGAGACTACCCATTCACATTCTTTCTTGTGCCTTTCTGAAAAGCATCAATTGTCTTGATGACTATCTGGCCCTCTCCAGGGTCTGGGCTCCGGGAGCAGAGGACGTCCGTCCACTCGTCCTCTCTAGCATTCAGACAGTCCCCCCTCCAGGCTGGAGAGAGAGGGACAGACAGAGTGGAAACAGGACAGTTATGCTGATTGACTCAGGCAACAATAAGCTTTGTGACTGGAGAGGGAGGAACTCAGACAATGGCTCCTCCAGCTTGCCGCCCTCGTTAGCCGTTGAAAGGGACCTGGCCCCTTTTCGTGGCCCCGGGCTGGTGGAGGACCGGTAGATGTAGGACATGCCCAGGAGCAGGACGGGGACCGGGTCTGTCCATGGGGGGGGGGGGCAGGGAGGGTGGACCGGGTCTGTCCATGGGGGGGGGCAGGACGGAGACTGGGTCTGTCCATGGGGGGGGGGCAGGGTGGACTGGGTCTGTCCATGGGGGAGGGGGCAGGGA
>NC_140266.1:3804702-3879072 GCF_949987555.1 Borostomias antarcticus | reverse complement strand
CAAAGAAGGAAAATACAGCACTATGGTCAGTGCAATGAATTCCACATGATCACCATCCTATATATAAAAGTCCGTCTGCCCCTGTTCTGTGTTGTGGTCCTTGTCCAGAGTGTGACCCGGGCACCTACGGCGCCGGCTGCGAGAGGGCGTGCGCCTGCCCGGAGGGCGTGGCCTGTGATCATGTGACAGGGAAGTGCCAACGCCGCTGCCCAGCTGGTCGCCGTGGAGACAACTGTGATCAAGGTGGAGATGGGTTGTAAAAACTGGTAAAGATGGAGCCAAATGTGTTCTCTGTTGGTGAGGCGGCCCGTTCAAACTGTGTGTGTGTGTGTGTGTGTGTGTGTGTGTGTGTGTGTGTGTGTGTGTGTGTGTGTGTGTGTGTTGCAGACTGTCCCGAAGGCTGGTTTGGAGAGGGCTGTGTCCAGGCCTGTAACTGTAGTGGAGCCCCATGTGACAGAGGGACGGGTCAGTGTCAGTGTCCTGCTGGGACCACAGGGAGGCGCTGTGAGAACGGTGAGACTGACCGATGATGATGATGGTGGTGATGATGATGATGATGATGGTGATGTAGAGCAGGTCGTTCAATGATCAAAGGGTCAGTGGTTCGAATCCCAGCTCCGACTGTCCACATGTCGAAGTGTCCTTGAGCGAGACACCTAACCCCAAATTGCTCCCAATGAGCAGGTTAGCACCTTGCATGGCAGCTACCGCCATTGGTGTGTGAATGTGTGTGTGAATGGGTGAATGAGAGGCCATTGTAAAGCTCTTTGAGTGCCGCTAAGGTGCTATATAAGCGCTATATAACCCAGCAAACACACAACGTCAGGGAGACGTTCAGATCATGTCTTAATAACGTCCGTCGGTCCTGAACCCCGTTTGTACGTCTGCTGGACCCCTCAATATTCACACGTCTGGCTTGGACCCCTCTAAGACGTCTGTGGACGTGCAGAACGGGTTCAATATCTGAACGTCTAAAAAAACTTTCATTCTGTCTCCTAATTGGATGTCTTTGGACGTCCGAAAAAGACGAAAAAGACATCTAAAAGACGTCTTTTAGACGTGTCTTTGCTCAGTGGGAAGTGCAGTCCATTTACCATTTATGATGATGATGGTGATGATGATGATGATGGTGATGATGATGATTGTGATGATGATGATGATGATGATGATGATATGGATGATGATGATGGTGGTGATGATGATGATGATGATGATGATGATGATGATGATGGTGATGATGATGATGATGATGATGATGGTGATGGTGATGATGATGAGGGTGATGATGATGATGATGATGATGATGATGATGATGATGGTGCTGATGATGATGGTGATGATGATGGTGATGATGATGATGATGATGATGATGATGATGATGATGATGATGATGATGGTGCTGATGTTGATGGTGATGATGCTGATGATGATGATGATGATGATGATGGTGATGATGATGATGGTGATGATGATGGTGATGATGATGGTGCTGATGATGATGGTGATGATGATGATGGTGATGATGATGGTGATGATGATGGTGATGATGGTGGTGGTGGTGATGATGGTGATGATGGTGCTGATGATGATGGTGCTGATGTTGATGGTGATGATGATGATGATGAGGATGATGGTGATGATGATGAAAGCCCCTCTCACACCTCTGTCCCTGCGTGTGATGCAGTGTGTGCGGACGGTCTGTGGGGGCGCGGCTGTAGAGAGGCGTGTCCAGCCTGTCAGAACCAGGGACAGTGTGACAAACACAACGGCACCTGTCTGTGCCCGTCGGGCTACATGGGCCGGCTCTGCCAGAACGGTGAGCACACCAGAACCCAGAACACACCAGAACCCAGAACACACCAGAACCCAGAAGACATCAGAACCCAACACACCAGAACCCAAAACACATCAGAACCCAACACACCAGAACCCAGAACACACCAGAACCCAGAACACACCAGAACCCAACACACCAGAACCCAGAACACATCAGAACCCAGAACACACCAGAACCCAACACACCAGAACCCAGAACACATCAGAACCCAGAACACACCAGAACCCAACACACCAGAACCCAGAACACCAGAACCCAGAACACCAGAACCCAAAACACACCAGAACCCAGACCAGAACCCAGAACACACCAGAACCCAGAACACATCAGAACCCAACACACCAGAACCCAGAACACACCAGAACCCAGAACACACCAGAACCCAACACACCAGAACCCAGAACACCAGAACCCAGAACACCAGAACCCAAAACACACCAGAACCCAGACCAGAACCCAGAACACACCAGAACCCAGAACACATCAGAACCCAACACACCAGAACCCAAAACACACCAGAACCCAGAACACATGATTGATTTACCAAGATTCGCTCAAACAGGTTAAGTCTGGTTTATTGAGAGAACATACGAGCGCAAGGACTTCCGGACAACGCACATGAGTGGTTGATCCAAAGAAGTCCCGCCCCCTGATCTTGCGCTGCCTTATATTCAAGCAAAATACAGGTATGGCGCTCCGGGATGTGATTGGCTAACCCAGTGTACGTCATATTAAATGGCAGGCGTCATCAACAGTGGTCGAGAATACAGACACGTGACATGAGAAAAGGCGGTAATTTCTTGTAGAGACAAAGGGACAAAGGATGGTTATTCTGGAGTAGACAGATTTCTAGGTGTGTTGACCTCCTGGAGGTCATCCTGTCATGAATTAGGCTAGCACAGCTATGTGAAAGGTTGAGGGAGGTGGTGAATTACAAAAGGAGGTGATGAAACTACAATTTCTATGACACTGGTCAGATCACCAGAGCCTGCTCCACGTGTGTTTTATGAAACAGTGTGATTGTGTGTGTGTGTACGCTAGCTTGCCCAACAGGACGGTTTGGCCTGGGATGCCAGCTGAAGTGTGTGTGTGAGAACAACGCTCATTGCCACCCGGTGACGGGCCGCTGTACCTGCGCCCCTGGCTGGACAGGCCACAACTGCAGGAAAGGTAGAGTAGGCATCACTTGGCAAACGATAAAGATATACGGTATATCTGCACTGTATTCATTCATTCATTCATTCATTCATTCATTCATTCATTCATTCATTCATTCATTCATTTGTGTATTGAGTCTGCACCTGTGTGTTCAGCAACACACAAACTGACCTTTTGAAAACAAGCATTTAATTGTTCAAAGCCAGAGTATTTTGTCTCAAACTAAGCTCGTATGTGTTTGTTTACTGTGGCACCAAGCAGCTAAACAGATCAGATTAGAGCCCACATTACAGGAACGATGAAAACAGACCACTACTGAATCCGTCACTGTGTTAAAAGAGCTGGAATCAAAATACAGTAGGGCCCCACTTATCCGAACCCAACGGGACCGAAGGTCCTTCGTATCTCTGAAATGTCCGGATGACTGAAACATATGTTAAAATGCACCAAATTCAATAAATGTTACTTGTTTCATATAGACTCATAATACACCGATAAATAGGCTACCCTTAATCACTTGTGAAAATGCATCAAAATTGCAATCAAATAGCCAACTAAACTCATATAGCCTAGCCTATAAAAGTTACAGACATTAAAGTTACAAAGAAATGAAACGTGACAGTAGGCTACAGCCTACAGGCAACATGTAGGTCTACATACAGTTCTGTTTTTATTCACAGTAGGATACAGTAGCCTACATGTTTATTATGACCGATTTAAATGCAAGTAATGCATTACAGTACTGTAATGAAAATCCCACCAGTAACCAGATAGCAGGCAAAAAAAAAGAAGACGTTTTTTAAGCCTGTCCGGTAGACCGGGAGGTTCGGATCTCTGAAGTTCGGACGAGTGGGGTCTATATTACAGCCTCCAGCCCTTCTGACCCGTCAGCCTGGGCTGGTCAGCTGTGTCTTGACTGGTTGCTTGTTTCCGTGGCAGCGTGTGATGCGGGCCACTGGGGGGCGGACTGTGCTGAGTCATGTGACTGCAGGAACGGTGACGGCAGCTGTGACGCGGTGACGGGCCAGTGCAACTGTGAGGCCGGATACACCGGGACACACTGCCATCAGAGTATGTACTGTATGTGTGTGTGTGTGTGTGTGTGTGTGTGTGTGAGTGTGTGTGTGTGTGAGTGTGTGTGTGTGTGTGTGTGTTTGTGTGTGTGTGAGTGTGTGTGTGTGTGTTTCATTTGTAAAATGCTGAACTCAGTTGGTGACAGTAATGTCAAGGCTGTTATTTTCTCCCAGAATGCTGTGGGTTCTACTCCTGCTGGGATCAGAGACACTAAACTGTTTTTTTCTCCCAGAATGCCCGGCGGGGACGTTCGGTCTTGGCTGTCGCCATCGCTGCCAGTGTGACAACAAGGCGTCATGTGACCACGTGAGCGGGGCCTGCACCTGCCTGGTGGGCTGGACCGGGTCCTTCTGTGAGAAATGTAAGAACTTCACCTCCGGTGACATCAGCCTCCGGAGGGTCAGAGCTCTGGGTCAGACATGGAGGAAGGAAGGTCACTCTCTACCTAGAGTCTAGGAGGCAGAAACCATGTTTGAATCCTGCTACATTTATCTTCGGTTGAACCATCGTCTTTCCTTAATTCCTGGAATGCTCTAGAAGGTGTTACTGGAGGATGTGAGCGATCAAAGACAATGTTCTGTCCCTGTCTTGTGAAGAACCTTCTGTTGAGTGTTCATTTTCACATAAATAAAGGATCTCTCTGTGTGTGTGTGTGTGTGTGTGTGTGTGTGTGTGTGTGTGTGTGTGTGTGTGTGTGTGTGTGTGTGTGTGTTCAGCCTGTCCTCAGGGCTTCTATGGGCTGGACTGCCAGGAGAAGTGCTTGTGCCTAAACGGCGGGAGCTGCAACCACGTCAGCGGAGTGTGTGTGTGTGCTGCCGGCTGGATCTCCCCTCACTGCAACCTGAGTGAGTCACGCGCATCACACGCCTCAGTGCACTGGGTAGTATATACTAAAGAGCAGCGGTTCTCAACTGGTGGAGCCTCAGGACCCACATTTTTCCTCATCATGAAGTCGCGACCCAAATTTATTCCACAGCACTCAAATTTATTCTACAAAAATAGAAAAAGTCTATGACACTTAACACAACATTGGCACACGCTAAGGTTAGCCCACTTCCTGTCATGTCTCGTAAATAAATTATAGAAATTATTGAATTGAATTGTGTGTCCTGCAAAATAAAAACCCGACATTTTCTCTATAAATATATGTTTTAAAATCCCTTTAAAAAGAAAAGAAAAGAAAATGGGGCTGCACCACTTCCTGTCAGAGGAACTTCATATTTATCCGGACCTCTGGTCCATCTTGTCTTTTCCATCCAGCATGTCCCACTGGTTTCTATGGAGACGGCTGTAACCAAACCTGTGGTTGTCATAACAACGGCAGCTGCCACCCGGCCAGCGGTCAGTGTGAGTGCTCGCCAGGCTGGACCGGGCCCAACTGCATCCTGGGTAAGCTGTAGGATGTTAGGGGGTCAGGAAGTGAGCTACATCCTGTCCTTTATGCTTTACCTACGTTTTCTGGTGAGCTAGCCAGGACGGATAGCATAGGATAGGGGATGTGCCTGACTGTGTGTGTGTGTATGAGTGTGTGTGTATGTGCATGTGAGTGTATGTGTGTGCGTGTGAGTGTGTGTGTGTATGTGAGTGTGTGTGTGTGCGTGTGAGTGTGTGTGTGTGTGCATGCACAGCAACCTCAAAATAGTGATCGTGGTGGTTTCCTGCGTTCCCAGAATGCCCTGCGGGTTTCTACGGGGCCAACTGTCGTCAGCGCTGCCTGTGCCAGAACGCCGCCACGTGTGACCGGATCAACGGACAGTGCGTCTGTGCCAACGGCTGGATGGGAACCGCCTGTGAACTGGGTGAGGGGACTTAGAGTAAACCATAAACCATGAGAGGTTGTGTGATTTTATAACAGCTAGGGGGCGCTGTTAGGCACGACGCGAAGCGGAGTCCGAGATGTTTCTTAAAAAAAGGTCATTACCCAAAGTGGATAAATGACATCCATCAGGCTCAAATAAATCTGAGTTGTCATGTTTTATTTGAGGATGCCCAACACTGTTGACGCCCAGTTCCCTAATCAATGGGACCATCACATTGTTCACGGATTTCCGAGCTTTGTTGAGTCTCGCCGGCTTGACAGGAATCCTCCACTTGCGTCTCTCGTTGATGAGGGAGATGGAGATCTTCATCGACGGAAACTGCTCGTGGAGGTCCTGCAGGTCCCGCTGCATCACACTGGCGAGGTCCACACCCAGGCCGTAGCCAAGGTCGTTTCCCCCGCAGTGGATGAGCAGGACGTCCGGAACTGTTCTTCCTCTGAGGGACTCCTCGAAGAAAGGGACAAGGCTCCTCCATCTCAGGCCGCCCCGGCCAAACTGGCTCGGCATGCAGGTCAAACCGCAGCTTCTGCAGAAGGCCTTGCTGACCTCAGCAGAAAGATCACACCGTGCTATGGCGTCCCCCGTCGCTGGGGACGCGGTTTCTGTCTCCACACTGTCCCCATCTTCCCTGCTGTCCAAGCTCAATGTGCTGCTATGTTTCTACCTAGCTATCCGACCTGCCCTGTAGAGCCGTATCTGAAGTGTGCGTTTGGTGTGTGTCCTCCAGAGTGTGTCCCGGGCCGGTATCTGAAGTGTGCGTTTGGTGTGTGTCCTCCAGAGTGTGTCCCGGGCCGGTATCTGAAGTGTGTGTTTGGTGTGTGTCCTCCAGAGTGTGTCCCGGGCCGGTATCTGAAGTGTGTGTTTGGTGTGTGTCCTCCAGAGTGTGTCCCGGGCCGGTATCTGAAGTGTGTGTTTGGTGTGTGTCCTCCAGAGTGTGTCCCGGGCCGGTATCTGAAGTGTGTGTTTGGTGGTGTGTGTCCTCCAGAGTGTGTCCCGGGCCGGTATCTGAAGTGTGTGTTTGGTGTGTGTCCTCCAGAGTGTGTCCCGGGCCGGTATCTGAAGTGTGTGTTTGGTGTGTGTCCTCCAGAGTGTGTCCCGGGCCGGTATCTGAAGTGTGTGTTTGGTGTGTGTCCTCCAGAGTGTGTCCCGGGCCGGTATCTGAAGTGTGTGTTTGGTGTGTGTCCTCCAGAGTGTGTCCCGGGCCGGTATCTGAAGTGTGTGTTTGGTGTGTGTCCTCCAGAGTGTGTCCCGGGCCGGTATCTGAAGTGTGTGTTTGGTGTGTGTCCCCCAGAGTGTGTCCCGGGCCGGTTCGGGGCGGACTGCCAGCGGCGGTGTGTGTGTGAGAACCAGGGTCAGTGTGACCCGCAGACGGGCCGGTGCACCTGTGGACCCGGCTGGCTGGGAGAGCGCTGCGAGAAAGGTAATGCCGGAGGTAGTGTGTGTGTGTGTGTGTGTGTGTGCACGTATGTATGTGTGTGTGTGTTTGTGTGCGTGCGTGCGTGTGCGCGTGCATGTGTGCGTGCACGTATATGGCGTTGGAAAAGCGGCACGTCAAAGCTAACCAAGCAGACAAACGTGACGAATGTCACTATGGCAACTACACGTCTGCCTACGTGACCCCGTCACCGCAGGTATTATTAGCTGATATTTAAATGAGGTAATATGTGTTTTCAATAATTCAACTTGATATTTGTTCACTTATTTTCTTACATGTTTTGGTTTGAATGCTTGGATATTCTCAATGATGAATTAAAAAAAAAAAAAAAGTTTTTTTTTTTTAATTACACAAAGCTTTCTCAGTAAAGTAGTTGAGTTAGTAAAATGTGGTGCGATCATGTTCCTCTCCTCCCAGCGTGTGGCCCGGGCGTGTTTGGGCCGGGCTGTGGGGACAGGTGTCAGTGTGAGCATGGAGCCTCCTGTCACCACGTCACCGGGGACTGCATCTGCCCGCCTGGCTGGAGGGCGTCACGCTGTGACAGAGGTAACTGGGTGCTCCGCTGTGCTCGGCTCTGCTCTACTCTGCTCTATTGTGCTCTATTCTATTCTGCTCTGTTCTACTCTGCTCTACTCTATTCTGCTCTGTTCTATTCTGCTCTACTCTGCTCTACTCAGTTCTACTCTGTTCTACTCTATTCTATTCTGCTTCTCTGCTCTATTCCACTCTACTCTGTACTACTCTGCTCTATTATGCTCTATTCTACTCTGCTCTATTCTGCACTACTCTGTTCTACTCTGCTCCATTCTACTCTATTCTACTCTGCTCTATTCTGCACTACTCTGCTCTACTCTGCTCTATTATGCTGTACTCTATTCTATTCTGCTCTACCCTGTTCTTCTCTGCTCTATTCTTTTCTAGTATGTACTACTCTGTTCTATTATGCTCTACTCTGTACTACTCTGTTCTACTGTGCTCTATTATGCTCTACTCTGTACTACTCTGTTCTACTGTGCTCTATTATGCTCTACTCTGTACTACTCTGTACTACTCTGCTCTATTATGCTCTACTCTGCTCTATTATGCTCTATTCTATTCTGCTATGCTGCTGTACTCTGTTGTGTTCTACTTTACTTTGCTCTCTTTCTTTTCTTCTCTCCTCCGTGTTGTTTTTAGATGAAGGTTACAACCATGGGTGATTTTATAGGGGGGGCAGCCCAACTCTGTTCAAACTCTTAAAAAAAAAAAACTTTATTATTTATTTTATTTTATTTTACTAATTAGCACAATTATTAAATACATAATTGTGGTTTGTAGCACCCGATAATGTAATAATTAACTGATAATGTAATAACGCCTGATAATGTAATAAAAGTTTGACTTAACTCAATCGAAAATGTAATAAAACCTGATAATGTAATAACTTAACCAATAATGTAATAAAATGTCCTGACTGATAATGTAATACCATTTTTCTGATAATGTAATACCTTATTACATTATTGGTTAAGTTATTACATTATCAGGTTTTATTACATTTTCGATTGAGTTAAGTCAAACATTTATTACATTATCAGGCGTTATTACATTATCAGGTAAAATCGCCTATGGTTACAACAACATATCCAGTATCTGAACCATGCTCGTCCTGTCCGTGCTCCTGCAGCCTGCCTGCCGGGCAGCTTCGGGCCGGGCTGTGGTCAGCGCTGCGGGTGCCCCCCAGGCTCGTCCTGCCACCATGTCTCTGGGGAGTGTGGCTGCCCCCCCGGCTTCGCTGGGAACGGATGTGAGCAGAGTGAGTACCCAGCAAACACACAACGTCAGGGAGACGTTCAGATCATGTCTTAATAACGTCCGTCGGTCCTGAACCCTGTTTGTACGTCTGCTGGACCCCTCAATATTCAAACGTCTGGCTTGGACCCCTCTAAGACGTCTGTGGACGTGCAGAACGGGTTCAATATCTGAACGTCTAAAAAAACTTTCATTCTGGCTCCTAATTGGATGTCTTTGGACGTCCGAAAAAGACGAAAAAGACGTCTTTTAGATGTGTCTTTGCTCAGTGGGTAGCTGTCTGGATCATCGCTCACAGGACCCAAGAGTGTTGGTAATCCTGTCTCGCACATTGAGTCTGTGGCTAATGTTATTGTGTGTGTGTGTGTGTGTGTGTGTGTGGGTGTGTGTGTGTGTGTGTGTGTGTGTGTGTCCACAGCCTGTCTATCAGGGACGTATGGCCATAACTGTAACCAGGTGTGCCAGTGCTCTGAGACTAACCAGCTCTGCCACCCAGTGTCCGGAACGTGTTACTGCGCCCCGGGTTTCCAAGGACCTAAATGTGACCAGAGTATGTATCATGCACACACACACACACACACACACACACACACACACACACACACACACACACACACACACACACACACACACACACACACACTCCCCAGATGGCCAAAAAACCTGTGCCTCCCACCTCACTGCACCCCAGCCAAACTCTATTGTCAACCATTGACACAACGCGCACACACACACACACACACACACACACACACACACACACACACACACACACACACACACACACACACACACACACACACACACACACACACACAAACAGTCTCCCCCTACTAGTAATATGTGGAGCTTCTATATTCTTCACATCTTCCATTGATTTCATCAGTTCTGGGCAAGGTGGTTACTCAGCCTAATAAATCCCATTGATTCACACAGGACCACACTCCACTGTCCGAGGTTTCCTCTCTCTCTTTACTCGAGGTTGTGTGAGGTCATGGTGTGTGTGTGTGTGTGTGTGTGTGTGTTCCAGAGTGTGGAGAAGGCAGATATGGACCTGACTGTGAACGCCAGTGCCAGTGTCTGAACAGGGGCACGTGTTCGTCCACCACGGGTAGCTGTGAATGCCCCCCTGGGTTCATAGGGGCACACTGCAACACAAGTGAGTTCACCTTTCACCTTTCCTGTCATCTGCATACTGTACATCTACGTTTCCTCCTCATCGTAGCTGGTTTGTGCTATAAAAGCTTCACAAGGTCAATATAATAGTTCAACAAAATAATGTATTGTATAGTTATTGTGCTTTTGTGTCTTCTAGTATCATGCATTGCAGGAACATTACTATATACAGTATGTAAAATGTCCAAATGTGTGTGTGTGTGTGTGTGTGTGTGTGTGCGTGCGTGTCTGTGTGTGTTGCCAGGCTGCCCAGTCGGGCGGTATGGCGTGGACTGTGCCCAGGTGGCGCTGTGTCGAGGGGGAGTGGAGAACCACGGCGTCTCTGGGCGCTGCGTGTGTCCCCCGGGGAGGACAGGACAGGACTGTGGACACGGTGAGGCCTCGGGACCACCAGCGAGGGGGCTCATTCATACACAGCTAAGATCAACCAGGTCACCAATAAACCAATATGTCTGTAACATATCATTAATGTTTGTGTGTGTGTGTGTGTATGTGTGTGTGTGTGTGTGTGTGTGTTTGTGTGTGTGTGTGTGTGTATGTGTGTGTGTGTGTGTGTGTGTGTGTGTGTGTGTGTGTGTGTGTGTGTGTGTGTGTGTCCAGAGTGTACCCCAGGCTGGTTTGGAGCAGACTGCCTCCAGCCGTGTAGCTGCAGTAACGGGGGCCTTTGTGACCCCGTCTCGGGGAACTGCACCTGTGGGCTGGGCTGGACCGGACCCCGCTGTGACGCAGGTGAGAGGTCAGAGTTCAGAGGTCACACCACAGCAGGGCCAGTAGGTGGGCAGGGACCAACTGCAACGGTGCCCGCTCAAAATCTGCGTTGTTACGCAGGCTAGCTAGACACCAAGACACTGTTGCCATGGAACATAACATAACTTGACTAACGTTAAAGGTACCCAACGAAACGTGAATCAAAACAATCCGTTCTTTGTTTATTTTCGAAATTCCTCGATTATATGGTTCCTTGTAGTCTAATAAACATGTTGAATCACTTGAATGTCTTTCCTACCTTTTAATTTCTTCGCAAAATGATATTAAGCTAATGTTTTGAAAACAACAAAAATGTGTGAAACGTCACTATTATGTGCTCCGCGTATTGACGCAATGACATAGTACGGGATTTTCGGGGACCACCTTCTCAAATTTGCTCTAGAGCGCAAACAAGTGGTCAAAAACTACATTGGGTACCTTTAACGAGTGCTAGCGTAATTGACTGTAGCTGAAGCTGTGGGCTTCAACGTATTGAAGGTTGTTGTATAGTATTGTATTGTATTGTATACAGGGCTGAAAATTAACACCTGCCACCGGCCAAATGCAGGTAAAATTTCCAATTGGCGACTAGATTTCGGAAGGCTATCTGAAAAAAAAAAATACTTGTCCGGTAGATTTTTTCATCTACAGTCCCCTTGGCAGGTGACTCACTGTGAGCCGAAAAGTTAATTTTCACCCCTGATTGTATACTATTGTTTTTGCCACTTCGTCATTGTATTTTGCTCTGTCCTGACTTGTCTCGCACTACGTATTTCATTGCCATGCACCAAGAGCCCGGGCAGATCCCTCGTCAGCGTAAACCTATTGAAGATTAATCTGAATATGAATAAGGAATACATGATACTAAACTGTATGTGTGGCTCAGAACAGCGCATGGTACCCTCTGTTGTGGAATTTACATCCAAACACCTTAAACCTTTGTCCTCTCTCTCCTTTTGTAATTCATCACCTCCCCCAAATATTCACATAGCTGTGCTAACATACAAAATGGCTGAATCTGTCTACAACAGAATAACCATCCTTTGTCATCCTTTGTCCCCAATTGCCGCCTTTTTCTCATGTCACATGTCTGTACTCTTGGCCACGCCTGCCATTTCATATGACGTACAATGGAGTAGCCAATCACATCCTGGAGGCACCGTACCTGTGTTTTGATTGCATATAAGGCACAGCAAAACCCATAATCGGGACTTGTCTGGATAGACCACTCTGTTGGGTTGTCCAGAAAGTCCTTGCGCTCGTATGTTTTCACAATAAACCAGACTTAACCTTTTGAGCGAATCTTGGTAAATCCTTTTTACTAGAACAGTAATTTCCATTACACCTCTTCTATGGAGTTGTGGCGTCATGTGGCTCCCAGTGCAGCAGCAGGTCCAGATAGACGTCTCAGATCAGGATCTGGACACCAGGGTCCGTTTCTGCTCGTCTTACTTTGACTCCGGGAGAGTTCGCATCATCCAGTCATTGCACTTCATCTAGTTTTCGGACTTTGACCCAATGTCTCCTGTGTGTGTGTGTGTGTGTGTGTGTGTGTGTGTGTGTGTCAGAATGCCCTGTGGGGAGGTTTGGGGCCAGCTGCAGGCTGAAGTGTGACTGCCAGAACAACAGCACTTGTGACCGGGTGACAGGAAGCTGCCAGTGTGGCCCAGGATACTACGGACACACCTGTGAACATGGTGAGAGAGAGACACACACACACACACACACACACACACACAAGCACACACACATTGATGACACATGACAGAATGTCCTTGTGTAGTATGACCTCAGGTGTCACCCTTGTTCTCTGTAAAGCGCATTGTGTCGCCTCTGGGTATGAAATGCGCTATACAAATAAAGCTTTGATTGATTGATTGATTGAGGTGTCTCTCTCCCGTGTCCCAGCATGCCCGGCTGGTCTCCACGGCCCTCTCTGCCAGCTCCAGTGTAACTGTGCGAACGGAGCGTCCTGCCACCCCTCCACCAGCCAGTGCGTCTGCCCGCCAGGCTACCACGGAGCACGCTGCCACAGAGGTGGGCCGGCCTAGCAGCCTGACAAGCAGCAGAGCGGCGGACGCCGCGATGTGGCGGTAGCCTGGCCTCGACCGGGGTCGAACCGGCACCGTTGCAATGCCATTATGCACGGATGATGACTGATGAACTTTATTTTGTATTCCTCGTCACGTCTCACTCTCCGTTCCTCTCTCTCTCTCTCCCTCTCAGAGTGTGAGCAGGGCACGTTCGGCCAGGGCTGCGCGGGGGTGTGTGACTGTGAGGAGGCCGCGCCCTGCGACCCGCTGACGGGCCGGTGTCTGTGCCCCCCGGGGAGGACGGGCGCCAGGTGTGAGAGCGGTACGGCCGACGGAACCCGCTGGCTTAACAGCCCAGCTCCATAACTATACAACAGAGTGAGACGAACGATAGCCTGAGCTGTGTGTGTGTGTGTGTGTGTGTGTGTGTGTGTGTGTGTGTGTGTGTGTGTGTGTGTGTGTGTGTCTGCAGGCTGCAAAGCGAACCACTACGGCCCTGACTGCACAGAGAGCTGTGAATGTGACAACGGGGCGCAATGTGACCGGAGGAACGGCCGCTGTACCTGCCTGACCGGCTGGACTGGACTCACCTGTCAGGAAGGTAACCCCTCCCACTACCACACACTAACCAGCTACCACACACTCTACCAACTACCACACACTCTACCAGCTACCACACTCTACCAGCTACCACACACTAACCAGCTACCACACACTAACCAGCTACCACACACTAACCAGCTACCACACACACTAACCAGCTACCACACACTAACCAGCTACCACACACTCTACCAGCTACCACACACTCTACCAGCTACCACACACTAACCAGCTACCACACACTCTACCAGCTACCACACACTAACCAGCTACCACACACTCTACCAGCTACCACACACTAACCAACTACCACACACTAACCAACTACCACACACTCTACCAGCTACCACACACTAACCAGCTACCACACTCTACCAGCTACCACACACTCTACCAGCTACCACACACTAACCAGCTACCACACACTCTACCAGCTACCACACACTCTACCAGCTACCACACACTAACCAGCTACCACACACTCTACCAGCTACCACACACTAACCAGCTACCACACACTCTACCAGCTACCACACACTAACCAGCTACCACACACTCTACCAGCTACCACACACTAACCAGCTACCACACACTAACCAGCTACCACACACTAACCAGCTACCACACACTCTACCAGCTACCACACACTCTACCAGCTACCACACACTCTACCAGCTACCACACACTCTACCAGCTACCACACACTCTACCAGCTACCACACACTAACCAGCTACCACACACTCACTAGCTACCACACACTAACCAGCTACCACACACTAACCAGCTACCACACACTCACTAGCTACCACACACTCTACCAGCTACCACACACTCACTAGCTACCACACACTAACCAGCTACCACACACTAACCAGCTACCACACACCACCACCACACACTAACCAGCTACCACACACTAACCAGCTACCACACACTAACCAGCTACCACACACTCTACCAGCTACCACACACTCTACCAGCTACCACACACTCTACCAGCTACCACACACTAACCAGCTACCACACACTAACCAGCTACCACACACTAACCAGCTACCACACACTCTACCTGCTACCGCACACTCTACCAGCTACCACACACTAACCAGCTACCACACACTCTACCAGCTACCACACACTAACCAGCTACCACACACTAACCAGCTACCACACACTAACCAGCTACCACACACTAACCCACCACCACACACTCTACCAGCTACCACACACTCTACCAGCTACCACACACTCTACCAGCTACCACACACTAACCAGCTACCACACACTCTACCAGCTACCACACACTCTACCAGCTACCACCCACTAACCAGCTACCACACACTCTACCAGCTACCACACACTAACCAGCTACCACACACTCTACCAGCTACCACCCACTAACCAGCTACCACACACTCTACCAGCTACCACACACTACCAGCTACCACACACTCTACCAGCTACCACACACTAACCAGCTACCACACACTAACCAGCTACCACACTCTACCAGCTACCACACACTCTACCAGCTACCACACACTAACCAGCTACCACACACTCTACCAGCTACCACACACTCTACCAGCTACCACACACTCTACCAGCTACCACACACTAACCAGCTACCACACACTAACCAGCTACCACACACCACCACCACACACTAACCAGCTACCACACACTCTACCAGCTACCACACACTAACCAGCTACCACACACTAACCAGCTACCACACACCACCACACACTCTACCAGCTACCACACACTC
The DNA here is from genome assembly GCF_949987555.1 of Borostomias antarcticus. Classification (NCBI taxonomy): domain Eukaryota; kingdom Metazoa; phylum Chordata; class Actinopteri; order Stomiiformes; family Stomiidae; genus Borostomias; species Borostomias antarcticus. Next base: position 3,863,626 of record NC_140266.1, on the reverse strand, counting down.
TACCAGCTACCACACACTAACCAGCTACCACACACTCTACCAGCTACCACACACTCTACCAGCTACCACACACTCTACCAGCTACCACACACTAACCAGCTACCACACACTAACCAGCTACCACACACTCTACCAGCTACCACACACTAACCAGCTACCACACACTCTACCAGCTACCACACACTAACCAGCTACCACACACTCTACCAGCTACCACACACTCTACCAGCTACCACACACTCTACCAGCTACCACACACTAACCAACTACCACACACTAACCAGCTACCACACACTCTACCAGCTACCACACACTAACCAGCTACCACACACTAACCAGCTACCACACACTCTACCAGCTACCACACACTCTACCAGCTACCACACACTAACCAGCTACCACACACTAACCAGCTACCACACACTAACCAGCTACCACACACTCTACCAGCTACCACACACTCTACCAACTACCACACACTAACCAGCTACCACACACTCTACCAGCTACCACACACTCTACCAGCTACCACACACTAACCAGCTACCACACACTAATTTACGTCTGTTGATCAATGTGCATTGTCACTTTTAAATAATAAATAAACGGCACACAAAGGCAACACAATGTGCTTCACAGAAAGAAAGGTGGAGAGAACGGACGTACTGATCCTACTCCCAATTTTCCAGAGGGAAGAAGAAAAAAAATCACCCATTTGAGCAAATATAGAACTGTAAAAAAAATCCTCCCAGAACTCGAGGCGATCAAGCAAACTCCAGGAAGATGTTTGACTGTATCAGCTAATCTGCATCAGCTAATCTGTATCAGCTAATCTGTATCAGATAATCTGCATCAGCTAATCTGTATCAGCTAATCTGTATCAGATAATCTGCATCAGATAATCTGTATCAGCTATATCACAGGATACAGAGTACAAAGGTAACGCTAGGGATCCAGAACCTACTATTGAAGCTTGGGGTGTTGGCCAGCTGTGTTGAGTGTTTAGCTGTTGAGTTGACTGCCCCCCCCCCCCCCTTCTTCCCAGGTGGACCCCCACGCCTCCCCTACAGGAGCCAGAGAGGGGACTCGCATCTAGACAACACATTATAGCGCCTCCCTCTGGAGGGAAGCTGCAACCCACCCTGATGAACAAGGCAGCGCAGCTGAATTGGAGTTGATGCAGGAGACGTGACGGGAGATCATGGAGCTGTTTCAGACGCGCTGTAGCTTTACCCCCCCGGCAGAGCGGACACCTCAGACTAGCGGCGTCCCAGGGGGGAGGCACAGAGGAACACGCTCTCTACTGAGGAACGCTCACGCTCTGCGTTTGCTCTGATGTGGACATTGATTTTTGTGCGAGTGTGTGTTTGTGCTCTTTGAACTGTGCAGGTTGGCACTCGTGTGCACAATACAATACTGTATGCTGTGACCCCACTCCGACCAGACCGAGGTCAGAACCGGTAGTGATGAGGAACATTGTCCAAGAAAGACCTCCCTCCTATCCTCAGAAATACCTCCCTCCTATCCTCTGAAAGACCTCCCTCCTATCCTCAGAAAGACCTCCCTCCTATCCTCAATCAATCAATCAATCAAAGCTTTATTTGTATAGCGCATTTCATACCCAGAGGCAACACAATGCGCTTTACAGAGAACAAGGGAGGTGGGCATACGACCCACTCTCTACATATTCCAGAGGGAAGCAAAAAAACAGTAATCACCCAGGGGCCAGATAAATGAGCTGTAAAAATTCTTCCCTGACCCCTCTCAACAAGGCGATCGAGCAAGCTCCTGGAGTATGTTTGTCTACCGGCTAAGAACGTTTATAAAGCAATACATTACATTAAATTACATTTCAGAGTGAGAGAAGCTAAAAGCATCATAGGAGAGAGAATATTCTACGGACATGCTCATCCTCAGAAAGACATCCCTCCTATCCTCAGAAAGACCTCCCTCCTATCCTCAGAAAGACCTCCCTCCTATCCTCAGAAAGACCTCCCTCCTATCCTCAGAAAGACCTCCCTCCTATCCTCAGAAAGACCTCCCTCCTATCCTCAGAAAGACCTCCCTCCTATCCTCAGAAAGACCTCCCTCCTATCCTCAGAAAGACCTCCCTCCTATCCTCAGAAAGACATCCCTCCTATCCTCAGAAAGACCTCCCTCCTATCCTCAGAAAGACGTCCCTCCTATCCTCAGAACCGTCCACATGCTGGCAGAGGAGCTCCATGATCAGGCCAGGGTGTAGAGAGAGAGAAGAAGATGGGGGATGGAAGACTCAATGATGGCTCTTCATTACAGAAATCCACTGTACTGTACGCAACTTGCTCTTTAAAACATATTTTGACTCATTTATTTGTAATGTATGTATCTTTTCACTAAATTCTGCATTTGTTTATATATTTTATACATAGACATGTATATATCATGGAGATAAATGAAAGTCTGTAAAGGTATTGCCGGATATGATACCACGATTTCATCACCCAAGCCAACAAACATGACCCAGGAATCAATTATGACCGTATACAATAACATTATTCACTGGGATCTATTGTAAATGAAGACCATGAAGTTCAGTTTGCCAGTTGAGGTTTGTATGATGTAATACGCTATGAAAGCATGGTGCTATGGTGCTTTATTGATCTGCTGTTAGGGCTGCTCGATTATGGCAAAAATCATAATCACGATTATTTTGATTGATATTGAGATCACGATTATTTAACATGATTATTCATTGATTTTTTTTTTTAATCAAAAGTTTTGAAATTTTCTTAACAAATCAAATTATACATTGACTTTGATAACAATTAATTTATTAAATGTTGACAGTGGCTTTTCTTTTTAACAATGTTCTTTGGATTAGATACATGTCCCATGGGAGACGAATAGTGAAAAATAGTGCTAAATCGTTTTTTGGCGATTATTTTGTTTTAATGATCGTTCACAGCCCAAATCTTAATCTAGATTAAAATCCGATTAATCGAGCAGCCCTACCTGCTGTATGATGAACAGAGGCTCAGTTTGAGGCAGCCCAGAAGGCGGGTATCTCCCTCCCAGAGGCTCAGTTTGAGGCAGCCCAGAAGGCAGGTATCTCACTCCCAGAGGCTCAGTTTGAGGCAGCCCAGAAGGCAGGTATCTCCCTCCCAGAGGCTCAGTTTGAGGCAGCCCAGAAGGCAGGTATCTCACTCCCAGAGGCTCAGTTTGAGGCAGCCCAGAAGGCGGGTATCTCCCTCCCAGAGGCTCAGTTTGTGGCAGCCCAGAAGGCAGGTATCTCCCTCCCAGAGGCTCAGTTTGAGGCAGCCCAGAAGGCAGGTATCTCCCTCCCAGAGGCTCAGTTTGAGGCAGCCCAGAAGGCAGGTATCTCCCTCCCAGAGGCTCAGTTTGAGGCAGCCCAGAAGGCAGGTATCTCCCTCCCAGAGGCTCAGTTTGAGGCAGCCCAGAAGGCGGGTATCTCCCTCCCAGAGGCTCAGTTTGAGGCAGCCCAGAAGGCAGGTATCTCCCTCCCAGAGGCTCAGTTTGAGGCAGCCCAGAAGGCAGGTATCTCCCTCCCAGAGGCTCAGTTTGAGGCAGCCCAGAAGGCAGGTATCTCACTCCCAAAAGCACTTTTCCAAGTATGTACAACTGACATAATTTAATCAATGAAAATAATACATGCTAAGCAATGATGTTTGGTGATTCTAACATCATGCTTGATTGTACATTATTTAAAGGACCATACCGGTCCAAATATGATTTAATCTCCTTAAACTAGTCAAGCAACGTATATCACATTACTGCAATCCATTTTCCTAAGCAAAGCTCACGTTAATAGCGATGGCTTTAAAACATTGTTAAATTGTTCCTTCGAGGGAACAATTTAACAATGTTTTAAAGCCATCGCTATATAAAATAGGTTTTGAAGCCATGTTCAACTTTTGAAATGTAATTAAAACGCAAAAATGCAAATATCTTTTAACGTGAGCTTTACTTCAGAAAATGGATTGTGTTAATGTGATATACGTTGGGTGACTAGTTTTAGGAGATAAAATCATATTTAGACTTATGGTCCTTTAATGAGCAGAATAAACAAATATTGCGCGAATGAGAAAATCAACCGAATATACGTAGGCTACTGTACATGTGAGGGAGAGAAGCAGGGAGGAGGGAATGTGACAGGAGAGAAAAAGAGAGAGAGGGATGGAGTGAGAGAGGAGAGAAAGGTGGGAAAGAGATGGGGGGGATTGAAAGAGACTGAGAAATGATAGAACTGGAGAGGAGGAGGAGACGGACGGAGTGGTAGAGAGAGAGGAGACGGGAGGGAGGAGGAGTGAATAAGTGAGTTCTAGAGAGGTGAAGGAATGAGAGAGAAGGGGGGGAGGAGAGGAGAGGGATGGTGGAGAGAAATAGAAAGGTAGATTAGGAGCAACTGAGAGAGAGGTTGAGAGGACTAGGAATGGAGGAGAGAGGGATGGAGATGGGGTGAACAGGAGGGAAGGAGTGAAGGAGGGAGAGAGGAGAGAAATGCAGAGGGAGGAGCAGGGGAGGGAGAGAGAAAAAAGGAGAGAGGAAAAGAGGGAGGAGACAGAGGAGGAGGAGAGAGGTAGTCTGGGTGAGAGAGACATTGGAAGAGAGAGAGACAGAGGAGAGAGAAGGAGAGATGAGAGAGAGATAGAGAAAGGAGAGAGAGGAGAGTGGGAGGGAAAGCAAGGGAGATGGAGAGAAAGGGGAGTTGGCATGAATGGAGATCATGTCGTTCACAGCAGAGTGTGTGTGTTTAGCTGTGTGTGTGTGTGTGTGTGTGTGTGTGTGTGTGTATGTGTGTGCTGATAAGCACTTCCACTCCTCCAGGGTTCTGCATGGTCTCATAATGCAGAGACACATTATTCATGGAGCACTGAACTGATTAAACATGATCTTTTACTCTGGGGGTCGACAGAGAGAGAGAGGGGGGTGAGGAGAGAGAGAGACATGAGGATAGAGAGAGGGAGAGAGGGGGAGAGAGGGGTGAGGAGAGAGAGAGACATGAGGATAGAGAGAGAGGTGACATTAGCTGTGTGTGAGAGAGTATGTATTGTGTGTGTGTGTGTGTGTGTGTGTGTGTGTGCGTGTGTGTGTGTGTGTGTGTGTGTGTGTGTGTGTGTGTGCATGTGTGATAAGAGGTTTTTCTGTCTCAAGTGCCCTGGCTATTCTCAGTACAAGAATATATCCATGCCTTAGTTGGTCATGGTCAAGGAGTCTGGAGGAGATCAAGTGAACATCCATAAGAAGCCCGCTGCCCACTGGTGTATAAGGTCATACAGTGTTTCCTGTGGAACTGATATCTTGGTGTGGTGGTGTGTGAAAAAAAGAGTCCGATTTCGAAACCAGAGCGGGGGATTGGAGACCGTCCTTCTTCCTCCCTTGTTCCTCTCTCCTGTCCCCTTCCTATAAGTAGGACTATAAAGATGGCCTAACTTATCTCGTAAGGCTGGTAAAGTCCTAGAGCTTAAAATGTAATTAATTACATGTAACTGGACGGGATAAAACAGTAACCACACAGGCACTTAATAAATCATATGGTTTATAGACATATTTTAGATCAGCTGTATTGTATGTTACCATTATAACAGCAGCTGTTATAATGGTAACAGCTGCTGTTTTCTGTTATTTTGATTGGCATTTTTTAGGTGGCTGGAGAACATTAAAGGACAATGCTCGTTTTTGACAACCTGGACCTTATTTACGACATATTATAAGACGTTTGACTCACCGAGATAGCTTTGGTGTAGTTCGGAGGCATGTAGAAGAAATTTAAAATCCAGCGCGAGCCAGTATATCCATGTAATGGCGGTGGTCGGGGCACTTAGAATGCAGTTTCTAAAAATCTATTTTCTGCCGCGAAACGGTTGTTTTCATCAATCTGTCTTTATGAATCGCTAGTTGTGCTTACATAGAGCGTAGGCCTGTTGTGGTTTTTCACATGCCTCTGTAATATGATCTTTAGAAACGTCTTTCGAAACAAAATAGCTTCCTCACTTGCTCCAGCACGCATGCGCACAGCGCACAATCGTTGCTCCAATGAACTACTCAGACTGACTCTGCTTGACCGCAGGTGTGTGTGTATATTTTCTCTTTTTCAGTGGACATAGCTAGCTACGGTTGTTAAGCCAATAGGAGCGAGCTCTGTGGGGGTTTGCTCCACTCATAGAACTGGGGTTCCACTACATAACCATCGTTATAGCTGGTTACTTTGTCTAGGTATACAGGTATGCATGTTCCTTTCATAACTAAAGAGCAGTATTTTACACTATTCAGTATACCATATTGTAGCTGAGCACTGACCTTGGGGAATAATAAAAGAAAACAAATCTCCATCAGCCAGTCCAGCTTTTGTTCACATTCACCCTGGAGCCGCTCTTTATCTGCGGTAACAGCAGGTGGAGGGAGGATTGGATGGGAATATTTTAGTGCACTATGTCTAATGCATGTGTGCACACTTCTGGTTTTGAATCGTGCAAGCCTCTGCCTATGCGCAACACTCACACACAGTTCAATTACTTACTGTACTTTAGACTGATAATATCCTGAGGAAAATGACCATGTCTTACATTTAGGTTGAAAGGTTGGCTATCAGTGCATCCCAGTCGTACCACTAAATTCCACATTAGTGGAAGATGAATGCCTTTCTCAACAGTTGTTCTTGCCTGCGTGTGATTTCTATAAGTCCTATTCACCTTCTTGTTTTCTGAATTCAATTTTCGATTAAACCTTGAACCTCTGTGCGAGGCAAATCGCTTTTTTTACTCCTCTTCCTCCGGCTCGCCAAGTATCCGGGAGATCAGAGGTATTATATGCGTTGCCTCCCCTGCACCCAGTCTGAATGTGTTCCGATCAATTGAAAAGCAAAAGATCTAGCTACAGAGAGGTGAAAGAGCTTGAGAGAATCAAGGCGATGCGAGGTGCGGAATATGCTTGTTAGTAGGAGCGTATCACCCTTTTCTTCGCTCAAAGAACTAGAATATTGAACAGCTCGGCTTATCACACCGTTTTTAAAGCAAAATGAAATTCATCTGTAACAGTGTGTGAGCATATTCAAATAGTCATAGTCAAATATGCTCATGCAGCGTTACAGATTAATTTAAATTTGCTTTAAAAACGGTGTGATAAGCTATCTGTCACTGAGACCGTTGTGCTGTCTGTAATATTCCATGCACCTTCCTCCTGTGCATGAGTCCTATCCGATCCTCAATCCTCTGCTCCTGGTATAGCCTACGTTCAGCATCAATAATGCATTATGAATATGATTTAGTTTACACATGGGCAACACATACACCAGGGCTTCTTTTACATTTTTCATAAGGCTTGTGATTTCATGCATTCTGCAGCACTTATGGTCCAACACACTGCACTGTACAGGTGTTGATTAACTATTGGTACAACTGTACCTCATAAGGCATTGATACACAGAGCGTTTCACGGTCTATCCTTTCCGTTCTTGTCTTATTTGCAGTGACACTGTTCAATAGCGCAGCTGAAATGAAGTGTTGTCACTCTAGAACATGGGCTCTTGTGTGATGGGCGAGTGTCTGAGGTCACAGAAACCCAGGTGCTCTCTCTGGGACAACGATCATGACATTTGACCCTCTTGGACTTGTGCTTATCACTGATGTCATTGATCAGCTGTAGGCCTGATCAGCTGTAGGCCTGATAAGGACAATAATTCCTTATCAGGGTCCCTGGACACTCAGATTAATGAGCCTACCGGCTTATTGAGCATTATGAAGTCTTGATCTTTCTCCCTGGTGCACTGTTCAAATATCTGGCATTTCAATTCTACTCACAGTCAGCTGAACCAAACCATTTCTGTGCGAATCACCTCTGGGTGCGTCTCAAGTGCAGCAGACCCAGTGATACCACAATGTGGGCTGCGCGTGTGCACGTGTTTTTGTGATGCATTTCTGGGAAAGAGTGTGTGACTTGGTTCTTTGAGGAACGTAAGGCTGTGACTATCTGCTTCCATCTGGTCCTGTCCTGTGCAGCATGTGAATTCAGAGCATGTGCAGAAAGGAAAAGCTGTGTAGTCAGTAAGACATTCAGTCCTCTCCCCTGGCGCAAGCGTCTTCAAGGTCTTCAAGGTCTTCGAGGTCTTCAAGGTCTTCGAGGTCTTCGAGGTATCACCATAGGAGCATTTCTAGCTCCCAGAACAGAATGTGTTCCTGTAGAACATGGAGAAATAACGGAGGTATATTGATTAGTTCCAGTCTTCCCTTGAAGGACACTCTTCTCGTTTGTAACGATATAAGCTTCAACAAAAAAGGAATCTTATCTGATATTTGGTCTTTCTTCACGATTTTTACCTATACAGTGTGCCCGTGTGCTGCTGTTTGACGAGCCCCGCCCTACTGTAGTTTGAGTTTGACTGTACTGTCACGAGATGACCATGCTGTCGTTACTCCACTAATATATTATGAAAACAGCCCAGTGACAGAGAGAGGGCTCTGTAAACTGTCAGATTGTGCTGCACTGTAGAGACAAGCTAAATCAAAGCATGTTAGTCTCAGTGAGTGTGTGCTGAGGGTTTGCAGACAGGCAACGGAGAGAGAGAGAGAGAGAGAGAGAGAGAGAGAAAGAGAGAGAGAGAGAGAGAGAGAGAGAGAGACAGAGAGGGTAATTCCATTATACTTATCCCCAGTCTACAGAAACACCTCTTGTGTTTGTCTTCCAGAGACCATGTTGTGGCTTGTACACTTGTTGCCATGGTTACCGCGGTTTGACGCCAAGGATGTGTAGGATGGCTGTTCGGGGACGGTCGACTACAATATCCTGTTACCATATACTACTGGGGTGATGTTGAGTTCAGGTATCACTCTCCAGCACCAGAGGGGGCGGGGTAGCCATTCCAACACCATTAGGATCAAACACAGGCTCTCTCTCATGGCCTGGTGTTCACTGTAAAGATTCAGACAAAGTGTCATGTCACATCAAAGACAGGGGTGATGTGAGAAAAGGTACCGTACGAAGAGGATCTTCAACAGTGTTGTACACCACTTCTGGCACATTATGAAAAGGAACATTCTATTCGTGATGGTGGAACACTGAGGACTGATCACCAATCATTGCCCCTCTTCAGTTAACTTAGCCAATAGCACGGGTTCTGTACCCCCATAAACACTGAGCGATAAGAATAAATAAATAAATAAATGATAAATGGACTGCACTTATATAGCGCTTTTCCACCTTAGCGGCACTCAAAGCGCTTTTACAATGGCCTCTCATTCACCCATTCACAGTAGCTGCCATGCAAGGTGCTAACCTGCTCATTGGGAGCAATTTGGGGTTAGGTGTCTTGCTCAAGGACACTTCGACATGTGGACAGTCGGAGCTGGGATTCGAACCACTGACCCTTCGATTATTGAACGACCCGCTCTACCAACTGAGCTACAGCCGCCCCAGAATCCAAGTCTGTTGTTGATGAAAGTGATAACTAGCACATTGACCCATGGGAGGCAACGCCAGCTGTAGATTAGCAGCAGAACAAACCACAGTGAATGGCACCACTACCGCCACAGGAGCTGAGGTGCGAATTAAAGGCATCCTTAAAGCCTATGACGTATTTATTCACTGTCGGCCGCCACAACACCCTCTACAGCCATATCTCACTAGCCTGGTACGACCATCCCGTTCTCGCGAGATCACATTCTGTTTCACTAACGCAGAACGGTCTGGCCAATGGAAAATAAATACTGTTGGAACCTTTTGAACTAAATCAAGGACTGGACATTCGCTCTTTCTAACAATTATCTCAAAATCCAGACCGGGCCAATCAGGGACTGCGTTTTAACTGCTGTTCTGTACCACAGTGGAAAGCAGCCCCTGATGTTAACGTTAGAAGAATAAATGCAGCTATAAGTGCAGTTATTGCAAAAATAGACTTAATCACAACACTTAAACAAGAACAAGAGTATGCACTAGCGGAGTTTCTCGGTGGAAAATAAGTTTTTGCTGTTCTTCCGACTGGTTTGGCAAAAGTTTGCTGAACGCTGATTGGCTGAAGGTGTTTGTCTGTCAAGGCAAGTACAACCGCCCACATAATCACTCTCTATGGGGCGAAGGCCAGACTGATATTGCGGAGCGAAGCAGTGAGCTCGCTAGATCGGGATGGTCATACCAGGCTAATATCTAACTGCCCCCCTGCTGGTTGATGAGCTCCGTGGGAGAGCCCAGTGTCCTGGTTTAAGGGGACGATAGTTGGCTTGGCTCCAGCTTTTTTTAAGAATTTTGGAAAAGCTCTCGTCCAGAGAGATATTTCTGGTTGGAATCCCAACCAGGCCAATCGGCGTCCTTTGAATGTGATTTTAAATGCCGTGATTGGCAAGGGGATGAACGAATCGCTGAGAGCTTCCTCTTCGGCAACGCCCATCTGGGAAAACAGCTGCAGTGGGAGCATGTTCAGACTGAATAATGAAGTGAAATGAAATGCAATTCAGTCCGAGTGTCAGGCTAGCGGACCTTAGCCCGCCTCACGAGCAACAGCAGGCACCGGGCGGAAGGATGCACACCGAGAGGCTTCTCTTCCTCTACCGGCGCTCTCCGGTGACCGCGTGGCTCCGCAGGGTTTGCTCACTACGACAAAGATATCCCGGCTGAGCTGCCGGCAGGTATGACACCGGAAGGTAACTAGGGCATCGTGGTCTTCTGTGTTGTGGTAACCATGGAAACGTGCGAGTTGAGAGCGCCAGAGTGCCAACCGCTCCGTTGGGAAGTGTGAGGCCGTCATCCATGATGTGTGGTGTTAAGCCTCCCGCGAGTCAGCCTTCCCCTGGCTATACTCTGGCACAGTGGAACATATCGGTGCCAAAACTTTGGACAAAACTTTGTCGGAACCCAACCTATAAGATAATAATGATTTAATGGTTTCCTGTGAAGTTTGTGAAGGACTTCCTACACTCAGAGTGTGTCCAATATTGTGCTGAGATGGCCATTTGGATAAGGGTATGAAATCGTTTTACAAAACCTTTCGGAAACATAATCAAATCCCTTCCTCTTCACAAACTGAATGTCTGGACAAACTTCCTTTTCCTGTATTCTTGGATCACAGAGATGTTTCTATCTGAAATGCCAGTGCCAGGGTGGATTGGAGTAGATCTTTAAACCTCCTCAGCCTTTATGGGATTGGGGAGAACCTAAGAAGGGCTGAGACTAACTTACCTATTCAATCTCGCCTACAATTACTAGCCAGGAGAGACACCAGGCCTCCAGCCCAGCGAATTTCTTCGTGTACGTCCTTGGTGTATATCCTTTTATGCACTGTGTGTATATCTAGATGTGTGTTGCTTAGCGACTGGCATTGTTTGGTGAAAATGTGTGTTGCTTATGTGCCCTGCATGCTAATAACCCTGTTCTGCCTCCCTTCTGTCTAGTGTCTCTCCCGCGTGATTTTTTTTACCAACAAACTTCTGGCATAACCACGCCCCCGCGAGTTTTCATTGGGTTAGGGTTAGGGTTAGGGTTAGGGTTAGGGTTAGGGTTAGGGTTAGGGTTAGGGATAGGGATAGGGTTAGGGTTAGGGTTAGGGTAAGGGTTGTCCAATGAAAACCCGCGGGGGCGTGGTTATGGCAGAAGTCGGTTGGGAAAAAAAATGACGCGTCTCTCCCTGGTGCAGTGGATGACCTTTCACCTGCAGACCCCCCCTGGGTCCCGTAGAAATCCCTGATTGTTGAGGACAAGTGCAGCTACTAGCCCTGCCTTCCTCTCTCCTCCCTATTGTCTCTCCTTCTCATACTCCCCAATTGTCTCTCCTTCTTACACTCTAAACAGGTCCTTTGGACACCCCCCTGCCTCCTGCAGGCCACCCTGTGTCCGGTAGAAATCCCCTTGACTGCTGTAGACCCAGTGCAGCAACTAACCCTGCCTTCCTCTCTCCTCCCTAGCGTCTCTCCCTCTAACCCTGCCTTCCTCTCTCCTCCCTAGCGTCTCTCCCTCTAACCCTGTCCTCCTCTCTCCTCCGTCTCTCCCTCTAACCCTGTCCTCCTCTCTCCTCCCTAGTGTCTCCTCCTCTAACCCTGCCTTCCTCTCTCCTCCCTAGCGTCTCTCCCTCTAACCCTGTCCTCCTCTCTCCTCCCTAGTGTCTCCTCCTCTAACCCTGTCCTCCTCTCTCCTCCCTAGCGTCTCCCCCTCTAACCCTGCCTTCCTCTCTCCTCCCTAGCGTCCCCCCCTCTAACCCTGCCTTCCTCTCTCCTCCCTAGCGTCTCTCCCTCTAACCCTGCCTTCCTCTCTCCTCCCTAGCGTCTCTCCCTCTAACCCTGTCCTCCTCTCTCCTCCCTAGCGTCCCCCCCTCTAACCCTGCCTTCCTCTCTCCTCCCTAGCGTCTCTCCCTCTAACCCTGTCCTCCTCTCTCCTCCCTAGCGTCCCCCCCTCTAACCCTGTCCTCCTCTCTCCTCCCTAGCGTCTCTCCCTCTAACCCTGCCTTCCTCTCTCCTCCCTAGCGTCTCTCCCTCTAACCCTGCCTTCCTCTCTCCTCCCTAGCGTCTCTCCCTCTAACCCTGTCCTCCTCTCTCCTCCCTAGCGTCCCCCCCTCTAACCCTGTCCTCCTCTCTCCTCCCTAGCGTCCCCCCCTCTAACCCTGTCCTCCTCTCTCCTCCCTAGCGTCTCTCCCTCTAACCCTGCCTTCCTCTCTCCTCCCTAGCGTCTCCCCCTCTAACCCTGTCCTCCTCTCTCCTCCCTAGCGTCTCCCCCTCTAACCCTGCCTTCCTCTCTCCTCCCTAGCGTCTCTCCCTCTAACCCTGTCCTCCTCTCTCCTCCCTAGCGTCTCCCCCTCTAACCCTGTCCTCCTCTCTCCTCCCTAGCGTCCCCCCCTCTAACCCTGTCCTCCTCTCTCCTCCCTAGCGTCTCCTCCTCTAACCCTGTCCTCCTCTCTCCTCCCTAGCGTCTCCCTCTCTAACCCTGTCCTCCTCTCTCCTCCCTAGCGTCCCCCCCTCTAACCCTGCCTTCCTCTCTCCTCCCTAGCGTCTCTCCCTCTAACCCTGTCCTCCTCTCTCCTCCCTAGTGTCTCTCCCTCTAACCCTGTCCTCCTCTCTCCTCCCTAGCGTCTCCTCCTCTAACCCTGTCCTCCTCTCTCCTCCCTAGCGTCTCTCCCTCTAACCCTGTCCTCCTCTCTCCTCCCTAGCGTCCCCCCCTCTAACCCTGTCCTCCTCTCTCCTCCCTAGCGTCTCTCCCTCTAACCCTGCCTTCCTCTCTCCTCCCTAGCGTCCCCCCCTCTAACCCTGCCTTCCTCTCTCCTCCCTAGTGTCTCTCCCTCTAACCCTGTCCTCCTCTCTCCTCCCTAGTGTCTCCCCCTCTAACCCTGTCCTCCTCTCTCCTCCCTAGCGTCTCCCCCTCTCTCCTGTCCTCCTCTCTCCTCCCTAGCGTCTCCCCCTCTAACCCTGTCCTCCTCTCTCCTCCCTAGTGTCTCTCCCTCTAACCCTGTCCTCCTCTCTCCTCCCTAGCGTCTCTCCCTCTAACCCTGTCCTCCTCTCTCCTCCCTAGCGTCTCTCCCTCTAACCCTGTCCTCCTCTCTCCTCCCTAGCGTCTCCCCCTCTAACCCTGTCCTCCTCTCTCCTCCCTAGCGTCTCCTCCTCTAACCCTGTCCTCCTCTCTCCTCCCTAGCGTCTCCCCCTCTAACCCTGTCCTCCTCTCTCCTCCCTAGCGTCTCCTCCTCTAACCCTGTCCTCCTCTCTCCTCCCTAGCGTCTCCCCCTCTAACCCTGTCCTCCTCTCTCCTCCCTAGCGTCTCCCCCTCTAACCCTGTCCTCCTCTCTCCTCCCTAGTGTCTCCCCCTCTAACCCTGTCCTCCTCTCTCCTCCCTAGCGTCTCCCCCTCTAACCCTGTCCTCCTTTCTCCTCCCTAGCGTCTCCCCCTCTAACCCTGTCCTCCTCTCTCCTCCCTAGTGTCTCCCCCTCTAACCCTGTCCTCCTCTCTCCTCCCTAGTGTCTCCCCCTCTAACCCTGTCCTCCTCCCTCCTCCCTAGCGTCTCCCCCTCTAACCCTGTCCTCCTCTCTCCTCCCTAGCGTCTCCCCCTCTTGTACTATACCCAAATCCCGGAAAGTCCTCCCCTCCCCCTTTTTCCAGGTCAAGGTCCTCCTAAGGCCCCCATGGCTCCTGGAGGGGCCCCCTGCCATCCTCGTGTCCAGCATCGATGTGTCACCAGCTGTCCCTATCAATCAACCCCGCCCCCCCCCCCCCTTTTTTTTTTCTTGCCTCTCTGCTTTTTGTTTCCCACTTCTTAGCAGCTTAGTTTACTGTATATTATTTAGGAGCCTGTCTGCTAAGTGCTTATTGTGCCTTATTATGTTACACACTTATTCTATTATGGATTATAGAGATACAGTAGCTAACACATAATGGCCGACCATGTAGGTAACATCTCTGTAACTATTTATCGACTCTACTGATAGATGTCTCTCTTATGAAGTATTCAGCCCATGTTTAGTGCTCTGTAAATGTTCCTAGCCAGTAAGGCAAGGCAAGTTTATTTATATAGCACATTTCAGCCACAGGGCAATTCAAGGTGCTTTACATGAGACATTAAAAGCATTAAAACAAAAAGCAAGACATTATAGACATTTAAAACAAAAGGCAGGACAAATTAAAAGTGTTAAAACAAAAAGCAAGTCATTATAGACATTTAAACAAAAAGCAGGACAAATAGAATACAGGAATAAAAGTGACAGTGCAGTATACTGATAAACATAGCTCCTCTTAGAAAGCAGTGGCAAAAAGAAAAGTCTTCAGGCTTGTTTTAAAAGAACCAAGAGTTGCAGCAGACCTTAGCAGCAGACCTGCAGTAGACTTAAACCTTTTACAAAAGCTTGCTCGATCGTCTCATTGAGAGAGGGCACGGAATAATTTTTAAAGCTTACCTCTTCGGCCCCCGGGTGAGTTGTTTTTTTGCTTCCCTCTGGAAAATGTATGGGTAGGCTTTATGTCCATTGCTCTCTATAAAGCACATTGTGTTACATCTGTGTATGAAATGTGCCATAAAACTAAAGTTTGATTTGATTTGACTGAAGGCCACTGGAATCTACAGACAAATAACCATATACACATATGTCACATTTACAGGTGTGTTACTGTTTTGTAATCTCAGTGTCTTCTGACTTTTAGATCAGAAGAGGGTTAAATGCATGGCACTACATAGAAGACGTCTACTTGCAAATGATGTAGGCTATATCATTCACACAAAACATTATTAGGATGGCCTGTACATCTGTTACTGATCAAGCTCTCCTGAAAAAATCCAAACAGACGGTTGTTCGTCTATAGGCTTTGCTGTCTTTGCAAGAGTCTATTAGAGTGCTGGTTTCTATGACAACAAAGTTGACACGTCCTACAGTAATTATCATAACAGTCTGGATAGCGATAAAATAAATGAGGATACATTTTGATAATGAGCATAATGTTGGTTACCATTCTGAATGTGTAGTTCGATCGACAAAGAAATTATATGTCAAAGGACTGTGATGCACATCAAAGAAAAGCCGCTGAAAGCGAGTCACCGAAAGTCACCGAAAATCATGTAGGCTTCAATGAATGGACTCGCAGTGACTCAACAAAGGCTGCATTCATTGGATGCAGCCATGGTAACATGGAGAAGAGCTGTTTTGAGCCTTGACTTGTTCCAGAGAAGCACAGTGAGGCGCAGACTGTGTGACGCAGATTACACTTTCATGCAAGCTGCTCCAACCTGCTCCGACAGACATGGCTAATTAAAGCTGATATGGATCACATTAAAGCAATACACTGCATGGGATATTGATGGGGGCTCTATTCCCAATGGGTGCAATTCAGCAAAAGGTCCTCTTCGTCTTAATGAGGTTTTCGTCTAATATATCCATGGAAACCCATGGGACAATTGCTACAAAAACATAACTGAGTGAGCCTTAATGGAGCTCATGGATATAATGTTTACATCGGATTTGTCACACGACCGTTACATTACTTAATAAAGAACGATCAGTGGTTTATCTGTCGTGTAGAAAAACGAATGAGCGAATAACGTCATATGACTAATGCACTTTTTGAAATTATCGTGGGGGATAATTGAGGCTGACGATGATGGGATGGGTGTTTATCCGAGCAGCTGCAGATGTTGTGAGACAGGCGTGCTAATTGAATTACAGAGAGTCCGAGACCCATGCCCTTACAGCCATCATGGGACACAGGGAAAAGTCCCAATTAGGGGACATCGACAGGAGAACATCTCCAGATGCACTATGATACCTCTAGATATTGCTTGTCTCTAGAAAGTTTGGCAAAGCACTGAAAGAAAAAGGTAGCACTCTACACATTGTAATGTAGACCAATGATGCACTCCTCAGACAGGTGACGAATGTCCTAACTCATGTTTATGTCCCTCCCCCCCCCCACCCCCGAGTCTCGCAGCCGGGACCCCACAACCCCGACTCTTGCAGCCAGGACCCTATCAAACGACTAAAGATGTTTGGAGCATGGTTGCTTTATCAAACTAGCTAGCGACTGTTATCTTAGATAACAACACTTTTGATAACACATCCTTTAACAAAATATAATGTTCATAACCATGCTTTTTTAGACTAATATTTCTGGCCTGGAACATAGGACAAACTGCCTGCTGGGATATGTTTGTTAGCTATGATGCAGTCCCCTAGGCGCTCTGGCTAGCTAGTGAACCTAGTTCACTACACTAACCACTCCTCTAAAAACTCCAACATCCTGTTGGCCAAGCCCATATCCCTTTCGCCCTGGGCACGGGGTGAGAGACCTACCCCTGAGAGAGACCTACCTACCACCCCCCCCCCCTCCCCAGTCCAGTTCAGACACAGGGTAGTCCCAATCCCCCCCATGTTGTCAGGCACCGCCCTCTCCCTGCCCTGACTTAAGCCGTTCTGGTGGCTGCTCTTCCTCGGTACCCAGGGAGGGCGGTACTATACCAGCAGTATCCCCGACCCCTCCCTGGGGGTTGCTGTCCAGTTCCATGAAGGGTGCCAGGCGATCCCGGTGAAGGACCACAATCCGAGAGTAGGTCACTTCCGTGATCCTCTTCAGGACCAGGCAGGGTCCCTCCCAGTCACTGTCCAGCTTTGGTCCCTTCCTCCGCCATGGGTTGTATACCCACGCCTTGTCTCCTTGTTGGTACTCTCGTCAGTACTCTCGTCAGCTGGACCGTAGAGGCCATGTACTTCCAAGACAGTCGGTGAGTGGCTTCCGTCCTCTTCTGCAGTGTGTCGGACCCTCCCAGTCCCAAGTGATAAAGTTCTCAGGACACAGATCAAATGGATGCCCTTTCCACGCCACCCTACGTGTGAAGATAACCAGCAGTCCTAGGCAATTAACCCCCCTTTGTAAACACACACATCCTCCAAACCTCTCTGTGACCCGAACACCTTGTCTTCCCATTGTAACATTGTACAGAACTAATTTTTACCCTTACAATCCTGAGGCATCCAAGGTGAGAGGGATTGAGGGGTCAGTCTTTGTACAGTGAATCTCCCTATTCAAGCAGGTGAAGTTGTACTCAGACAATGATGCTTTAACATGAGGATGTGGGTGGATTAATTTTCTTGTAAAGTACTGCATTGTATCCTTGTATGAAATGTGCCACAAAAATAAAGTTTGTTTTGGTTTCTGTAATGATAGTTAGATGAAATACGGTGTGACCATGCATGGCAATGTAAAGCCACACAGGATGAAGTGTTGTAGGTTGAGAAACCACAGAAAGTTCTCCCTCTTCTGTGACTGAAGGTCTTTCATTCAATTGACCAGATGGTCTTTGAAACCTCAGGGTTACTGTAGAGCACTGTAGAATAGAAAATAGAACGAACCATTCACAAAGAGAACAGCTCTTAGTGCAAAGATGTTGAGTTCACTAATGATATCCTGTCTATTAGCAATCACAAAAAGATGACACAGCTGGTACTTTGTCAAAGAGAACGGGTCTATTTCAACACTTTGATGAATTGGTCTGTTAGGTTTCTTTTGGAGATCATTGTAATTTGTGTGGTACATCTGTTCGAATAGCTACACTGATCGTCTATCATGTCTCGAATCGGTCATAACCTGTTTTGGAGCGATGGCTGTATTTCATTAGTCATGAATAATTTCACACAAAACAAAAAACAAACAATGGTTGGTGAACGGTAGGTGGACCCTGTGGGTGGGCGGGGAGGATGCTGCATCACGCTCTCCTGTCATCTCAACGACCCTTCAAGTGAGCTCATTTTAAAAGAGAGACACTCCTGTTATATAAGCTAATGCTCCAGAGCTGGCGTGCAGCCTGGACACTCCATTGGACCTCTTCATCTAGCTGGAGGTAATGGCAACACGCTGCTGTACACATTGGGGGGTATTTATGCGTCCACCCTAGAGCAAAGCTGTAGTCCCTGTACTTGCTGGTTGGAGGTGGCATATTTAGGTGTCTGCCTGCTGACAGAATGTCCTCTCCTCAGCATGTAAGGTATCTTTAACTAGAAATGGTGGTCAGAGAGCACAGACCTCCGCCCCTGAATGCGTTGCGTGGTTCTGTGCACGCCAAAATTGAATGGGTTCTTCGGGCCCATGCTGCACCTCTCCACCAATTTTCATTAAAAGCAGTCTGGTTGGTTTGCATGATCCCAAAAAATTAATGGAGGTGAAAGGCCGTCCGGGCAGTGTTTGGGCAGCTTGTGGACCCACCCCGTTATTCGCTGGGTTGGAGGTGAAAATGACTGGATGTGAATGGGTGGCTGTTTTTGACCACTCGGTGGCGCCCCCCTCGGGTCACAGCCGACGGGGGGCAAAGCGGTGCACTTCGGGCTCTCCCCCCGCACACCCCAGTCCAAACCCCTTATCTCTGGCACCCCCTCACTAGGGCATCTCTGGGCCTCGGCCTCTGCCTGCGACAAGCCCTCATCGTGTTCCTCGTCTGTGCATCAGCTGATGGCCTGGTGGATCACCGTCTGCTGCAGGATAATGTCAGTGGTCACGACCTGAACGGAGAGAAGAAAAGACATTTGAATTCAACACGGGGTGTTCTATATCAGGGAGTATATCTGTGGCACCATGAAATGAAATTCAGTGTCCTTATCCTTTAATAAAGCATTTAGGAAATGTTTAAGTCACGAGCTGTACGTATTATCTAATTCCGTTAAGTGCTGTTTACAGGCATTCTGATATTATTATGATTGGGCTTTCAGGTCTGCCTACACTTAGCCTATCTAAGAACCATGTTACTTGCAATTCACGTCTAAGGGCCAAGTTTACTGATCATATGTTCATATGATTATAATATATCGAGATCATAAATATAGTTGTACAAGCAGGCCTATTAACACTTAGCTGTTTACAAACAACAATGCTACCTCATCAAGTTGATGTCCAGATAAGCCACTGTGTCTTAATTAGTCTACTTACTTCACCACCTAAAGGGAAGTACATAGGGCGTGTAATGACTTTTGTCGAGAAACAGAAATTGAACCAACAGCAGCAAAATAGCTAAGGTTACAGGAATCATCAGTGCACTGCTTAAGCCACTGACTGCTACCGTTAATGTTATGGAAGCTGCTGATAGTTGTGAGCTCATGAGCTAACTGGCTATCACGGTCTTATTGTGCTGGATTAGCATTGGAAGTATTGGAACTGATGTTTCCAGGTGACAAGACCTATCTTCATTTATCAGACATTATTTCATGTCAATTGGGTTCACAGCTATTGCAGTGGCATGGCTGGTTCCGTCCTACTAGCCAATCCTGTAGAGAAACAAGCGAGTCCAGCCCATAATCAGGCTACTTGGTCTAATTGATATGCAGACAGTGTCAGTTGTCATGGGTGTTATGGATGCATGCTTCTCTTGTTCACAAGGATTCCACACATACCTCTACTTTCCTCTCAGACAGTCTGTTTTGCCCCATAATTAACCGACTGCCCTCAGGACGGACCAATTAAAGGAGCCCCAGGACATGAAGTCCATTCATCCATGTGTAGGTGAAACACACACATACACGCACACACCATGAATTTCACCTCAGTGAGCTGGATCGGCTTGTCCTGCACCACTGTAAGTTTCTAAACCGGACATCCTGTGTGTGTGTGTGTGTGTGTGTGTGTGTGTGTGTGTGTGTGTGTGTGTGTGTGTGTGTGTGTGTGTGTGTGTGCAAGCGCGCATGAGTGCGTGTGTGTATACAGTACAGTACATGTATGTATGTATGTATGTAAGTATGTATTATGTATGTATGTATGTATGTATGTATGTATGTATGTATGTATGTATGTATGTATGTGTGTGTGTGTGTGTGTGTGTGTGCACATGTACATGTATACAGGTACACTGCTATTTCCCCATAGTATGACAGAGGGAAGCATACTGTAGGAAGATATCCGCCTCGGGTCTATATAGCAATGCACCATATAACCAGAGAAGGAGCCGAATACACTGTAAACAGCGTGGATTTCAAAATAAGGGCATTTGCTGTCAAACCTCAGCTTGGAGTTTGATATTGACTGGACACCCTGCACCCCATTCCTAGGAAATAAGGTTTCCCAGGGCCACGCTGATGCACAGTCTACCCCACATCATTCAGCATTATTCATTTATTTACTCTGCAAAGAGAATTGATTAGTGAGGGTTTTTTCTTGAGCTGCACACTCGGGACAGTGTATTAGGTTGCAGTGATATCTGAGGCCTGAACATTACTTCCGGGCAACAACCCTTGAACCGTTCATTGGCCAAGAGCACAATCAATCAATCAATCAATCAATCAATCAATCAATCAATTATTCAATCAATCAATCAATCAATCAATCAATCAATCGATCAATCAATCAATCAATCAATCAATCAACCAATCAATCAATCAATCAATTAATAAATCAATCAATAAATCAATCAATCAATCAATCAATCAATCAATCAATCAATCAATCAAAGCTTTATTTGTATAGCGCATTTCATACCCAGAGGCAACACAATGCGCTTTACAGAGAACAAGGGAGGTGGGTATACGACCCACCTCTACATATTCCAGAGGGAAGCAAAAAAACAGTAATCAGTTCTTCCCTGACCCCTCTCAACAAGGCGATCGAAGCGAAGAGCACAGACACATTCCTCTGATGAGCAAGGCTACTTGTTGCTCTCTAGGAGGAATGCCATCATGTGCAAAACCGAGCTACTGATGTTAACTATCCAACTTCTTTATTTTCTTTGAGAAAGAACATTTATCATTGGGAGTTTTGATGATTAAGTTGAGGAAACCAGGGGTAGGCTAGGGTATGTGAGCCTGGCTAACAGCATGTGAGGTACATTCACAAAAGCTCTCTTCTAAATTAGAGTCCTGCATATAAGAAAGATGAACTTTAATAATTTGGGGATTTGGGCATTACATCAGCGAGAATGTACAGAATAGATTATAGTAAAGAATATATACGTAGGCTACAAAAAAATATAATAGGCTACAAAAAATATATAATTAAAATTGTCACTAAATACAACCACAACATTTACTTGCACTAATTCAGATACTAAATGTTAATTTATAATAAAGATACTTATCCAACATGGAAGAGAGCATTGGTCTAGAGAAACAGCACAGGAACGTGAAGAACAGCAGTCTGGCCTGGTTCTACTAGTAAGAACCCAGCAGGGAACCTTATGGACCCCCGCGCTTCCCTGGGAACAGAGCGGCTCCGAAGGGCCAAGCGTCTGATTCAAACCGACATGACAGCCCGAGGGGTCTGTGATCTAAGTCACAAAGCACCGGGATGGCCCGGCTGCCGTGTAGACTGTAGACTGGGGGTCCACAGTTGGCATCAAGGAAAACATATTAATGATGAAGAACATGTGGTTCATGGTTTTAATCTGTAATGATATTCAAACATGTGTTCATGGAATTGGACAGATAATTAGGGTTGCCTAGAGATTCAAGATGTTACATCCCATTACAGGTATACACCGTCAGTTGTCTAAATCCTGGATGGAGAGGAGCTCGCGTACCCTGATGCACTGGGCTGTCCGCACCACTGATGACCAACTGATTGATGTTTCATCAATTAATTGTCTTAAATCAATTATTGCCACTATAGCGATTAGGCTTATGTCTGTGCGTCTCTCTCTCTCTCTCTCTCTCTCTCTACCTCTTCCAGGCGCTCGCTGCATCATCCCATAGGTTGACTCTTGTCAATGTCATTCTCCACCCCCTCTCTCTCTCTCTCTCTCTCTTCTCTCTCTCTCTCTCTCTTCTCTCTCTCTTTTATCTCTCTCTCTCTTATCTCTCTCTTCTCTCTCTCTCTTCTCTCTCTCTTCTCTCTCTCTTCTCTCTCTCTCTCTCTCTCTCTTCTCTCTCTTCTCTCTCTCTCTCTCTCTCTCTCTCTCTCTCTCTTCCAGGCTCTCGCTGCATCATCCCATAGGTTGACCATCGGCTCGTCTCTCTCTTCCAGCGGTCGATGCTGAGTCGATGGTTGCAGATGAGGATCTAACGTCACGCGGAATAAAAGTATCGACAGCAAAAAACGAAGACAAAGTCAAAATCCGATTCCAAGCCTTTCAAGTTGAGCGTAGATTATTTACACGAAAAACAATTGAAGAGAACATTTTTGAGTGAACATTTTCAGTGTGCACTTCTGAAGAGGTAAGTGAGCACGATCATGCGCAGCACATCGGGCTACAAACGATCAATCAAAAAACTTTGTCCTACATTTTAAACCACCGAAATAACATTTGCATTTTTGCAGTAGGCTATGCATGCTTAATTTGCAAATTAGCTCTGGAATGGATGTAACTAGGATCGATTGCACTATTGCCTCCAGTCTCACTTAATGCTGAGTAGATCAACAAGTTATACTCTAGCCGTACGTTGTGATTTCCACCAGCTTTCCTCATAAATTAGCACACACAGGTCAGAATAAATGCTTTTTATTCTCACGGTGAAGCTACGGGGAAGCTGATGCGGCAATAATCCCTCAGCTGTTTCCAACTCCAGTCACTGAGTCGTCTGTAGGCTACAGACGTGTTCCTAGAGATTAACATAATCCTAGACTAGGTTACATCTCACCTGATTTTTTATTTTTTTATTTTTTATTTTTATTTATTTTTAAGACAGGGACAAGGTACTGTAGACATTTACCCTATAGAATAGGGAGAGATGCACTGTACAAGGTTATAGCTAAACAGCTAATTTCCACCCGCAGTCCCTGGGCAAATAAATATACAGTCTTAAAATAGTGGGGCAAATAGTACACAGTGGGAAAGTTACATACATGCTGTAGAAGGAATACAAAAAAAAAAAAGTTATGTAGCACAGATTTCACTCATCCCTATACCCACATCCCAACCTCCCCAGACCCTTTCTCAAACCCTAGGTACAGCCCCCATATACCTCACCCATATCTCCAGTTATTAGCAAAGACACGTCTAAAAGACGTCTTTTAGATGTCTTTTTCGGACGTCCAAAGACATCCAATTAGGAGCCAGAATGAAAGTTTATTTTAGACGTTCAGATATTGAACCCGTTCTGCACGTCCAGAGACGTCTTAGAGGGGTCCAAGCCAGACGTGTGAATATTGAGGGGTCCAGCAGACGAACACACGGGGTTCAGGACCGACGGACGTTATTAAGACATGATCTGAACGTCTCCCTGACGTTGCGTGTTTGCTGGGAGACGTACTGCCCCAACTCTGGACCACTAATGAGGTTGCACCCCTCATCTCTCAAACGTGGGTTAATTTCATATTCTATCTAATCCCTGATATGTGGGGTCCTCACCCTCAGACCCAGTAGGGCTAGTTGCGACTTGCTACTAGGAATTATTAAATTTGAGTTGAATGTGTTCAAGAAACAACAAAAAAAGAAAAAAAAAAAACTTTTGTCCCGTCTTTGTAGTTCTAGCCAAGTTAGCAATTGTTAGCAATATGAGTTGATAACAAATTATGTACTATTTGCGCATACAAACACTGTAGCAAGGTCCACTGAGAAGTTGGACAGTCGGCCTACTGTGCTGATTTACTGAGACACAAATAAGACAGAAGCACTAATAAACAGTCTTGTTACAGCTTTCACTAAATGTTGATGCGCGGAGTAGCCATTTTGATTTGACGTCAGCAGCTGAAGTTGATGAGGTCAGGGTTGATTTTTACCCAGAGTAAAATGGCAGAAAACCGAGTTCAGGTGACGTATTTGATCATGATTCTGACGTCAAACTCGGGAAAACCGATGTTTCAGATACAATTGGAATGCAACATCCACCATCTAGATTGTCCTCTGAGGAGGCCAGGGAAGGAGGTTCTGTTTCACGTGGTTCTGCCTGCATTGCTGCATCTCTCTCCAATGTGACTCCATACAGAACCCAAGCAGTGAACACAGAGCCTATGTAGGGAACACAGAACCCATGTACGGGACACATACTGTAACCCAAACATTGAACACAGAACCTATGTAGGGAACACAGAACCTACGTACGGAACACATAACCCAAACAGTGAACACATATGTGAGAAAAAACATTACTGCATGGCTGTAAAAACCTGAACCTGTCAGCAAGCACATATTCCCATGTGTGACACTTTATTTCATGGGACTGCATTGTTCAAACATCATGTACCATATGTGTATTTCTGGATTCAAATTGGAGCCTGTGTGAAAGTCCTTGACTGTGGAACATGTCTTTGCATTGTCTTGAATTATAATTGTTGTTGCATTACTGTAGATAATGTCATTCTTCATCTCCATTAATGCAAATTTGCCTGTCAAATTACTCTTAGTCTGCTTAAACAGCTTATTAATGCTATGTGTTTACTCTGAATGTGTGTGTGTGTGTGTGTGTGGTTGGTTGGTTGTGTTTGAAGTATGTGAGTCTAGTCAGGGTGATATAAGGATTGGTATTAGATGGACGCACCACGCCACCCACCAACACCACATTAATATTTATCTAGCAAGCTGAATGGACCTCTGGATCTTGGTGCAGTGCTTGGTGCTTTGAAGCAGTTGACTGTTTTAGGGAATATTATACAGGCCAGCTACTAAATTTAGCTCAGTCCTGGTGTAGCGTCAGTATAGATGGCTATACGTAGATGATGTCTGCATATACGTAGATTATATCTGCATATACGTAGATGATGTCTGCATATACGTAGATGATGTCTGCATATACGTAGATGATGTCTGCATATACGTAGATGATGTCTGCACCGCCTTGCGTATGATGCTGCTGGGTGGACTTCTAAGGGAGCCACACTGGACTGTGACGCGGATGTAGGACTTGGTAACCAAGGCAACAAACAACATCAGAACAGAATGGTCAGATTAGGCGATGATGCATGAAGGAAAAGGAAAAGATAGACGCAAAGCTTAAGCAGTAAGTAGGAAGGATACAACTTAAAGAAGAGTGAGTCTTCCCTTTCCGTTAAGAGGAGATCAAACAGGTAAGAGAATAGAGGATACTCACTCACTCACTCACCTGTCAACCCTTCTGGACATCTGCATTGATGTTCTCACTTGTCGTAGTTCATGCTTGATATTAAGTGCAAGGTTTCTGCTGGTGTAGACTGGTATTTTTCTGAAAAACAGAATCGTCATCTTTGATCATCTACAGTACAGCGTTTGACTGGAACATCTCACCTATTAGGAATTCAAGGTTTGCAGTGTGCATGCCCTGGGGGAACATGTGATGCGGTGACTGTTTTGCTGAGGTTTCAGATTTGAAATTGCTTTTCAACACATTTTAAGTATGTTTGAATCCTTTCACTGTTTACCATGCCCCCCCCCCCCCCCCCCCAGTTGTCCAACCTCTACAATACCTGATGAACCATTGTTCATGAGATTTTATTTTTATTTTTTAAGTTTATTTAATAGGACAATGTGCACATACATTAAATGTTTGCATGAAACAAAAAGATGGGCGCACCAGATTTAGCTAAAAGCTACATTGTCCAGTGGATGCCCCACTGTCACCAGCAGACCTCCCGGAGTCCGATAGATACCCCCGTGTCTGCTGTGGATGTCGTAGCATGTCCGTAGAATGTCCTCTCTCCTATGATGCTTTTTTAGCCTCTCTTACTCTGAAAATGTAATTTAATGTAATGTATTGCTTTATAAATGTTCATAGCCGGTAGACAAACATACTCCTGGAGCTTGCTCGATCGCCTTGTTGAGAGGGGTCAGGGAAGAATTTTTACAGCTCACTTATCTGGCCCCCGGGTGATACTGTTTTTTTGCTTCCCTCTGGAATATGTAGGGGTGGGTCATATGCCCACCTCCCTTGTTCTCTGTAAAGCGCATTGTGTTGCCTCTGGGTATGAAATGCGCTATACAAATAAAGCTATGATTGATTGATTGATTCCATCTGTAGATAGCTAGGCGACTGAAGTGGCACTGCCCTCATTCAGCCTGGGACTGACAGCTCGTTGCAGCTGTAACCATTTGCACAGTTCATGAGATCTCATCATTCAATGACTGGGTCTGCAGTGAAACATCCCCGAAGCACCAGGCCAAAACTGGAATAAACACGGCTGTTTTTATGAGTAGCATTCACACTTCCATTAGTGGAAGAAACACATCACACTCCCAATTCCCAAGCTATGAATTTCACTAATAATGGAGTAATGTAGAGAGGTCTAGGTCAGCAATACTGAAGCACTTTCCCTTCCTGAAATGGAAAGCATTTTGTTTTATCTCAATTGTAGATTATTACCTTTGAGGAGAATGGCTAAGATGGTTATTTTCTGCTGAACTATATGGCAGGCTGTTCGGTCTCGTCAGAAAATGAGCACAAAGCCATGCGTCTCAACTTCTCTAGAGCACTGTGTGTCTCTGGATAGGCTTATTCTCTGACAGGTTCATTGTGACTGTGGCTCCCTTGTGAGGACCTGTCACAACCAATGGCCGAGTAATGTCATCACATCATACCTTACCCACCATTTATTCAGACAATGTCCTTCAATTCTGAATTAATTTGAATGTTTTTTCCCCCTCAATATCTAGACTGAGAATGGATCTTCCCATACAGTGTGAAGAATTGTAATGCTTATGCAAAGTGATGTCTCTATTTGTGATATCATGTTTGATGCTTTGTTTCACCATTTGTTTTGTATGCTGAAACGCGTGTCACTTAGAAAACAGCATAATAAGGTGTATTGTGTCTTTTTCTGTTGTTCAGGACTGAAACCGTTCTGGAAAGTGACACGCGAGTCGAACCCAGTGTTAGAACAAGAGCTGCAAAGCAAAACTAATGGGATTGTTGAACAAAGTGTCACATTGTGGCATGTCATTATGCAGCATTTATATAATCAGATTTTGTGACTGTGAGAAGGAGAGTGCTTGTGTGTGTGTGTATATGTGTGTGTGTGTGTGTGAGGAGAGTGCTTTTGTGTGTGTGTGTGTGTGTGCCTGTGCTTCTGTGTGTGTGCATACATACTGAAGGAGTGAATGTTTGTTAATGCTTGCACTGAAACTTTATCTTCTCTTTATCTTTCACCGGGACATGATGGGTCCAGATGTGGTTCCTTCCAAAGCTGTTGTGGTCAACCTCTCACTGACTGACTGATGAATGAGACACAGCAACCACAACAACAATAACAACAACAAAACACAAACATGCAGCGAGCAACGCAGCTCTCGCCTAGGGAAGGGGCTTGATGCCGAGAGTGAGGGTAGGGAGTCAATGGGACGCAATGATGTACAGTACAGGGGACCGGTTCTCCCTTTACCGTACAGTAGGTGAGAGACAGGCAGAGAGACAGGTAGAGAGACAGACAGAGAGACAGGCAGAGAGACAGGTAGAGAGACAGGCAGAGAGACAGGCAGAGAGACAGGTAGAAAGACAGGCAGAGAGACAGGTAGAGAGACAGGCAGAGAGACAGGTAGAGAGACAGGCAGAGAGACAGACAGAGAGACAGGTAGAGAGACAGGCAGAGAGACAGACAGAGAGACAGGTAGAGAGACAGGCAGAGAGACAGGCAGAGAGACAGGTAGAGAGACAGGCAGAGAGACAGGCAGAGAGACAGGTAGAGAGACAGGAAGAGAGACAGGCAGAGAGACAGGCAGAGAGACGGGTAGAGAGACAGGCAGAGAGACAGGCAGAGAGACAGGCAGAGAGACAGGTAGAGAGACAGGTAGAGAGACAGGCAGAGAGACAGGCAGAGAGACAGACAGAGAGACAGGTAGAGAGACAGGCAGAGAGACAGGCAGAGAGACAGACAGAGAGACAGGCAGAGAGACAGGCAGAGAGACAGGTAGAGAGACAGGTAGAGAGACAGGCAGAGAGACAGACAGAGAGACAGACAGAGAGACAGGTAGAGAGACAGGCAGAGAGACAGGCAGAGAGACAGGCAGAGAGACAGGTAGAGAGACAGGCAGAGAGACAGGTAGAGAGACAGGCAGAGAGACAGGCAGAGAGACAGACAGAGAGACAGGTAGAGAGACAGGCAGAGAGACAGGCAGAGAGACAGGCAGAGAGACAGGCAGAGAGACAGGCAGAGAGACAGGTAGAGAGACAGGCAGAGAGACAGGTAGAGAGACAGGCAGAGAGACAGGCAGAGAGACAGGTAGAGAGACAGGCAGAGAGACAGGCAGAGAGACAGGTAGAGAGACAGGCAGAGAGACAGGCAGAGAGACAGGCAGAGAGAGATCCCACCAGAAGCACACAGGCAAGCCCCCCCTCCCCCTCTGCATTTATCCATGTGTTTTGTGCCCTGATAAATGGTACTGTAAATGGACTGCACTTATATAGCGCTTTTATCCAAAGCGCTTTACAATGAAGGCCTCTCATTCACCCATTCACACACACATTCATACACCAATGGCAGCTGATAAGTACAGTAGTTGAATTAAAAGAGGCAGTTGAAAGTGTAGAATAGTCATTTTTCCTCCTCCCCCTGTGACTGTGTCCTGTGCTAGTGTATTCAGCTGAGAGGAGGCGTGTGCAGCGCTGAAATACTCTTTATTCCATATGGGAACAATGTCATCCATCGTCCAATGGGACCTGAGGGATTAAAACAATTAATGTTACAGTAGGTTTATAAGGAGGGGAAAGCCGTAAACGCTCCCTCTGCTCTGAGGAAACTGTGGTACCAGGAAGTCCTGTGGGAAACCACACACACACACACACACACACATGCACACACACACACACGCACACACAGCTCCCAGTCTGCCCTCCTGGCTTCCTGGCTATGCATTATTCCCTGTGATGAGGGGATGGTGCGGAGGGGGTTTAGAGGACATCAATCCAGTGTTCGGAACTCATTATCTCGTTCCAGAAGAACAGCAGGCGTGATCTGGGAAGGGCCAGATAAGGGACTCTTCCTCCTCGCTGCTCGGTCTGCTCGCATCTGAGGACAGAGAGGCTATTTGGGGTGAGGGCGCTGTCTGTCAGCAGGTCAGCTGGCCGTAGATCACGGTGCAATGCAGACCTGACCCACGGTGTCTCTCTACACAGTGTGGGAGGGTTGTTTTCGCAGATGGCGAAGAAGAAAAAGCTTCTGGTTGAAAAAGAATCGGTTCTGCTGCAGTTTATGATAGATGCCTGACTACAGAGGATGACAGTGGGGCGTCATACTGTTCATAGCCTGCCTAAAGCCCTCAACGTCTGTACTATGCGTCTGGAGAAACCTTTGGGCTTCTTTAGAAATGCAGTTAAGAAGGGGATGAAATAATAATAATAATATTAATAATAATAAAACAGTCTGTGTGCACCCAAGCAGCTTATGGAAAGCCAGTAAACCATTATTATCTTGAATATGGATGAATACTGTATGCCTGTGGAGGTATTAGCTGACGGAGGATTAGCTTCCAACACAAAAAAGGCGCTGCTTACCGCTGCCCGTCTGCCAGGGGACCGCCACGAACCAGAGGTTCAGGAATACCTCCGCAGTCAAATCAGAACAGCATTCTGGGTAGAGATGGTGGTTGTGATGCCCATAGAAAAGACTTCCCCTCACGGTAACATCATTTAACATCACGCCACGCTTGATAGATGTCTAGTATTTGAACGTGCGCAAGAGGCAGAGCTGTGTTGACAGAAGGGTGATGTAAGGTGAGGGTTACTGGCTGGGTACAGAGCTGTACGTCCCAGTGATGGTGACAGTAGGCGACTCCTAATCCTAAAGGGAGATTATCCAACGACTGTTAATCTCAGAGGGAAGAGGGGACTTGTCAGGTGTCACACTGACTTACATTTTATGTCAAGGGGACACATTTTAAAACCCCTGTGGGTCTGTCGGTTCGAGAACAGGAGCAGAATTCAATGGACTGAAGTGACACAATGGCAGAGGAAGAGGAGGCTAAAGAACAATGATTGTTTGGATTTAGTGACTTTAGTTTCACCCCAGCCTTGTCGAAGGCTGGTTCTTGTCAGTCTTATGATTGATGCTCCTCCTCCTCTGAATCAAGACAGATGAGCTAATAACACCGTGTCTGTGAGTTGGCTGGAACTGTGGAAAATCAGAAAATATTATTAGAAAATGAAAACAAATGACCCCGTTTTTTGTCAGTTACGGTACGTAGCGTGAGGTGATTCTGGCTAGCCTTGTGTGCGGATCTCAGGGGAGACGATCTTGGAGTAATGAGCCCCACTGTGGCCTGTGTTCCACGCATCCACTCCTCTCCTCCTCTGTGTCCTGTCCTCGTCCCAGGCACTCTTGGCCTGTGCAGATAATTGATTCACAACCGAGAGGGAGAATGCAGTATGTATGCGCGTACGCGATCCATCTCTCCCCTCTCACTCGCTCTCAGCAGGGTTGATTATCCTCCACTCTGCTCATTAGCCTGTGTGGTGTCTATGGATTTGGGCTGGAGGTATTGACTCTTTGTATTTCAGATAAAAACAGCAGTGTTGTAACACCATCGCAGACAGGGAACCTACTGCAAAGAAAGCTTGTGTGATGAACAGCGTTCAAAATACGCACCCTTTCCAGAGATTTGCATTGAGAATGGCTCAGCTCTTGTGCTTTTATTAGAAATATATATATTCCTGTTGCAGTAGGACAGCTATATACCACACACTCTCTACGCCTGAAGTGCTATTCTGGGATTATGGTTGTGTAATTGTTTTACCCTAGCAGAAAAATAGGCTTTGGCTTAGCCTAAGAAACTAATGTGCTAATTATGCACTTGGTTAATTTGGGGCTTTATCTGGTTGAGCTTGGCATCCTCCATTTCACCATTATAATGAGTGTTAGCTGGATGATATTGCCTTTGGAACATCTGTCCCTTAGTGTCCATTTAACATTTGCCTAATGTATCACCGAAAGCACCCTTCTGTTTTTCACTATTACTGAACCTTTCTGCTCTGTTGCATCATCAACACCCCCCCTGCTGCCGGTCAGCCCCTTGACCCTTAACCTCCTGCAGGATAGACACTGAACAGGAATAGTCGAATTGCATATTGCACTCATGTGTCATGTCTGCTAAAGTCCCCACACTGAACATATCAAGTCTTAGCGTACATACAGTCATAATAACTACAGGACCAGAGAGGGGTCTTTATTTTGCCACACAGTGACACATTACACACAAGTGAGGCATATAACACACATGCAATTTTCGTGTCACCGGAGCATGTTGTCTGGTGCATTTATTCCATTCCAGCTGTCCTCCTCCAGGGGCAGCCAGGAGCAGTGGGCAGCCATCGGCGCCTGGGGACCAAGTACAAGTGGTCACTCCGGGTCTTGGTCAGGGACCGGACTATAGAGCATCTGTTCTTCTGCATGTTTTTCATATTGGGTTCTTTAGGAGGAAACCCTTGCAAACATGGGGAGAACATGCAAACTCAGCGCAGAAAGGCCCAGAGACCTTGCTGTGAGGCGACAGTACTGGGTACTGTGCTACTGTGCCACACGTGAGTGATTTCGGGGTTCAGTGAACCCCGAAAGGACCCTGAAGGACACTTCGGCACATTCCAGAAGCTGGGATCGAACCGGGGACCTTGTGATCCTCAGTTGGCCACTCTAGCTCCCGAGCTACAGTACGTGCAGCTCCACACCCAACATATCAATAGCCTCATTGCATAGACATGGTGTATCATATCTTAACCTCCTGACAGAATACACACTGAACATATCAATAGCCTCATTGCACAGACATAGTGTGGGAGATCAGTGAAAAATGTATAGCGAGGGCACTTAATGCTTTAATCAATACATTCACTGTCCCTGGTAACTGTTACTTGCTTTTCTGATTAATGGTTTAGTAGCTGCTGAGATTAAACTAAGTTTAGTTTAACAGTTATAAATGCAACTGTCACTAGTGAGTATATTGTTGAGTCGGATTATTTGAATTGAAACCTTTATTGCCCCAGAGGGGAATTTGTTTAGCACACGTCAAGCATACAGAAAACATTCAAATGTACGCCCATCACCAACACCACAATGACACCAACGACCATCATCGTCATCACCATCCTCACCAACATCATCGCATCAACATCATCATCACTGCAACAGGCATCAACAGCTGTTTATGTTAATTATCAGAAGATTACGGTGATTCAGAGTCACAGTAATATACACACTGTCTATTTTGTACATTTTGTAGATTGTATTGTCTGTTATATTGCATTGTATTGGCCACTTCATTATTGTATTTTTCACTGTCCTTGCCCTATGTTTATTATCACGCACCAACAGACCAAAGCAAAGTCCTTCTATGTGTAAATATACTTGCTGGAATAATTCTGATTCTGGGGATTTTCCTCTTGCAGTACTGTAAATATCTGAGCAGATTTCCTGCCTCCCTCCCTACTGCTGTGCAGCATTGCGGAGTTCTTTTCAACAGTGTTGTGTTGGTGTACGCAGCGGTAGGGCCGCTGAAGAGAGCAGACAGATGGAGGTGGCAGCAGCAGTAGATACAGGCGTGACTCACTGCTTCGTGTGAAAGGAGAGAAGCCTCGACTCTAGACAATTCACTCTTTTTCTAAGAGATGTATTGTGAAGAGCAATGTGAGAGTTCCTACAGCGTCGCTCAAGGTCCCGTGGAATATGGCGTTATCACCAGCTCACAACGCACATCTTATATACAGTAATGTCAGGTCCAAAGTTAGTCTTCAAATACATTTTTCCTGGTGTCCAGTGGAACATAGCCCTAGAAAACATAGCTACTGATCATCGATCTAAGTGTGTGATTTAGTAAATTGATTCTGTGGTCAGTCCCATTATTGTGCATTATGATCGGTTGCCTTTTCTATTGTTGTTGGTAATAGTGCGATTAATCTTTCAGTACCTCTGACACAGATTGCTGGTTTTAATAATTTCTCTTATAGATACACTTATGGTAAACCAAATTGCAGGAGTAATGTTAGTCCAAATCAACTCCCACATTGCTTATTTTAATATGCAAGTGTCATGACCTGGCTCTAATGGCCACAGCAAGAGGGAGACGAACCACAATTCAAAGTTATATAATAAATATATTAACAAATATATTTAATTAAGTTAATTAGAACAACTGAAAGAAACTATGTAAACCAAATACAATGAGGTGTGAACGTCAGTTATATCAGTGTTGCTGCGTGTTGGATGTGTGTGTGTGAGCGCATGGGTGTTGAAAGGAGCATGAAAGTAAACAAAAAGGCTACTCTACCTAACATAATCAAACTCAAATCAAACAGGTGAATGTAAAGGGGAGAGCAGACAGGCTGCACTGCGTTCCGAATCGCATACTTCTACTTCTTACTACCAGTACCTACTACAGCTGCCCTTAGAAAGTACGTACTTTGCAAGCAGTAGGCATTCAATTGGGACATACTACCTTGTCATAACATTGTGCCTTAAAATTTGCCCCCATCCGTCGCTGTCCTTAACGCGACATTCGTCTACAGCTGTCACGACTCGCACATGTGACGCACATTTCCGTTGCGCACAGGATTGTGGGTCAGAATAGCCAGAAAAGCCTGCTGGCTTGCATACTGCAAAATACGACCGGATGTAGTAGGACATCCTGGTATTTTTGCCATACTGCATGTGGCATACTATGTATTGGGACATACTACATTCTGTTTTGGCATACTATATAGTAGGGTAGTAGGCGATTCGGAACGCAGCCCTAATTAACATAACCCTACTATATAGTACCAGGATGACCTACTACATCCGGTCGTATTTTGCAGTATGCACGCCAGCAGGCTTTTCTGGCTATTCTGACCCACAATCCTTTGCGCAGCGGTAATGTGCGTCACATGTGCGAGTCATGACCGCTGAAGACGAATGTCGCGTTAAGGACAGCGACGGATGTGGGCTAATTTCAAGGCACAATGTTATGACAAGGTAGTATGTCCCAATTGGATGCCTACTGCTTGCAAAGTACGTACTTTCTAAGGGCAGCTGTAGTAGGTACTGGTAGTAAGAAGTAGAAGTATGCGATTCGGAACGCAGCTCTGGTATTTAACCCCCACAATGCACCGGGCCCAGGTGCACCGAGTTGGCAATTACTTGTATGAGGATGAGAGACATATTAGTGACACTCAAGACACCCCCAGCCAACACCCCTAGATGGCACCACAGGGGCCATCACAGTATGTGTATGCATTCACAAAATGTGTTAGATAATATGGACCATGATGCATTGCTGTGGAGTAAGAATGTTGTGTTGGTTGGCAGGTTGTGTCGTGGTGTGACGTCCCTGTCCAGGGGAGAAGCTGCCATGCCTTTTGGCTGTTTGACCCTCGGAGAGAAGAAGGATTACAACAATCCCTCGGAGGTCACAGACAAGTATGACCTGGGACAAGTTGTCAAATCGTGAGTATCCCCCATGTAGGCTACAGGAACAATGCTGTAAAAACGCAAACTCTGTAGGAAGAAAAAAACAGGACTTCACAATCAAAATACTGTACATCTACATCGTGTGCTGGCTATTTACAGAGGATGATGATTTGATTTATTCTTTTTTTGTCACACCCCTTTAGGGAGGAGTTCTGTGAGATATTCCGAGCGAAGGACAAGAACACATTGAAAATGTACACTTGTAAAAAATTCCTGAAAAAGGATGGGAGAAAAGTCCGGAAAGCAGCAAAAAACGAGATCCTGATATTGAAGATGTGGGTGAAACACACACAACTCACTGTCATAGTACTGTGATTACATTGAGTGAGCGGCCTAGAAATAGGAAAAGAAAAACAAAAAAACAGATAGATTGGTACTGCCCTAGTTACTCCGTAGAAATAGAATCTAAAGGTTTGTGGTGGCGTAGCGGTCTAAGCATCCGTTTCTGGTTCAGCTGCCCACTGGGGACCGGGCTTCACGCACTGGTCTCGCCAGATCCGAATAGGGCCAGATCCCGCAGGGGTGGGGCATATTGGGCCGCCACTCCAGAGGGTGGTTAGTTTAATTTCGGCATGAGGATCCACCCCTTTACAGTGACCCCATCTGTCTGTCCGACGGTCATGGGGCTTGAGAGAGTCAGGTAGCTGGATCTCTCTTCTGGATCACGGGCTTGAGAGAGTCAGGTAGCTGGATCTCTCTTCTGGATCACGGGCTTGAGAGAGTCAGGTAGCTGGATCTCTCTTCTGGATCACGGGCCTGAGAGAGTCAGGTAGCTGGTAGTCAGGCAGCTGGCTCTCTCTTCTGGATCACGGGCTTGAGAGAGTCAGGTAGCTGGCTCTCTCTTCTGGATCACAGGCCTGAGAGAGTCAGGTAGCTGGTAGTCAGGCAGCTGTCTCTCTTCTGGATCACGGGCTTGAGAGAGTCAGGTAGCTGGATCTCTCTTCTGGATCACGGGCTTGAGAGAGTCAGGTAGCTGGTAGTCAGACAGCTGGCTCTCTCTTCTGGATCACGGGCTTGAGAGAGTCAGGTAGCGGGATCTCTCATCTGGATCGCTGACTGCAGGGTTGTGTGATGGACCCTCCACAGCAGCAATGGGACAAGTGGATGTCATTGGCTATCAAATTGGGTGAAAAACGGATAAAATCAGAAATCAATTTAGTCAAAGAAAAGAAATAGAATCTGATTTCTATTCAGCAGTCTGGTGACATATTTCCATTACGATGAAAGAACAACAGACCCATTAGTAATTGAAGAAAGATCACAATGTAATTAAAACAATCAAGGGGCTTAAATGATTTGAAACTTTAATTAATTTTGATAAATTAAATAAGCTAATATCACATGGCAGAGTATGACACGTGGTAATAATAACCAATTCCAGAAGTGTCATCTGAGTGAACTGAATAAATTGAAGAGCCCCTTCCTCTCATCCCCCACCCACTTCCGCTCTCTCTCTCTCTCTCTTTCTTTCTTTCTTTCTCTCTTCATTTGTTCCTTTCACAGGGTAAAACATCATAACATCCTCCAGCTGGTTGATGTCTTTGAGACAAGAAAGGAGTATGTCCTCTTCCTGGAGCTGTGAGTGTCACTGTAGTCAATGGGGTCGAATGGGATCTTTCATTTGCACTGACTTCTTCACTCAGCATGGTTCTGTCTCCCTTATAAGCCAATTGCAGAAAGCATGCTGCTAGATTCTGCTCTGAAATGGATTCTGCACTGAGCCACTGTGTGAAGCCTATTTCTGTGAATATCATATCATCCATCCTCATTAGTTTGAATGAATCAATTTGAATTAATGAAGTGACTTTGACTTTGAAAATCATGACTTTGAGTGTCATGGTAATGGATGATTTTTGTATGAATATTGCTCTCAGAGCTACAGGCAGAGAAGTGTTTGACTGGATCTTAGACCAAGGCTACTACTCAGAGAGAGACACCAGCAATGTGGTCAGACAGGTGCTGGAAGCTGTGGCGTACCTGCACTCCCTGAGAATCGTCCACAGGAACCTTAAGGTACAGTATGCTATACTCCCATCTAGAGGTCGATGGTGGTATTACAGTACATTACGGGTTATATGGCACAACTGCGTGCTAGACATAAACACAATGATTATAATGGCTCTAATGATTAGGATAATCCCGTATATGCACATCAGAATCAGATCAGTTTATTGCCTTAGTAGTTTACATATACTAGGAATTTGTTTAGGTTGATGGTGCATACGCTGATTACATTACATTATGTTACAGTCATTTTGCAGATGCTTTTATTCAAAGTGACTTACATTGCATTTAACATTGGAAGTCAGTGTAGTACTACTCACCAGAACTCAGAAGTGTATCTCCTTTGTAAACAAGTGACCAAGAGCATAGTCTAGTCCTAAAGGCAAAGTGCAAGAGTAGCAAACTAAAAGTGCAATACTGTACTGTAGGTGCTTAAAGGAGCAGTAAAGGGAAAACTCATGTTTAGCTGTGTTTTAAGGTTACTTATGATCATATACAATGGTTCAGATCAAAAAGTTGACAAAACTAGCACTTTTGAGAAAGTCTGATAATTGCTCTACCACCGTTTAGGTCATACAATGGATGTGGGTGGGCACCTTGAAAAATCATTCAAAAACATGTTAAACTCTGCAAAAATGCAGTTTTTGTTTGAATTTGTTTTTGTCTCATTTACATGTAGCTGGAAAATTTGGTGTACTTTAACCGTTTGAAGCACTCCAAGATTGTGATTAGTGATTTCCACTTGGCCAAGCTGGAAGAAGGACTTATCAAGGACCCCTGTGGAACTCCAGAGTACCTTGGTAAGGGTTGGGGTTACTGTGATGATCTATATGAATAATACACCATTCATTTACAGAGGGCAGTACTTGAACTCTAGATATGATGCTGTTTGCTGCGTCTGTGTTTTCCTTCAGCTCCTGAAGTGGTTGGGAGGCAGAGATATGGAAGACCTGTGGACTGCTGGGCCATTGGGGTCATCATGTATATTCTGTGAGTGGGTCTCTATCACCTCAGTTTACAAACATTTTTGCACATTCTCAGAATATCACTAAACTTTGGTCAAGAAACTGCCAGTCGAAGAAATCGTGATCAAGCCAACAACCCTGCACCCAGAAATATTGAATAGATGGGAATGTGAACATGTTTAGTTGTGGTCATGAGTGTTCACTTTCCCCACAGTTTGTCTGGGAACCCCCCTTTCTACGATGAAATTGATGAGGATGATTATGACAACCGTGACAAGAACCTTTTCCGGAAGATTCTGTCAGGAGACTACGAGTTTGATTCACCGTACTGGGATGATATCTCAGACTCAGGTACGTATGAAGCCACTGTGAGGTTCTATGTTAGCGTATGTGAATATAAGATATAAGAACCACACATTGTGGACATTTGTGTCCAACAGAATTGCATGAAGTATGAACTACAGTGTATTTTGTTGCTCCTTTGCTCAGCTAAAAGCCTGGTGGCATATCTGCTGGAAGTGGACCAAGACCAACGGCTAACAGCACAGGAAGCCATAAACCACGAATGGTAAATATTTCATAACTATCATACTACTGTATTAATTTACCTTAACACCAACATAGATATATACCCAGCCTCTAACCAACAAAGCGCATTGTGTTGCCTCTGGGTATGAAATGCGCTATATAAATAAAGCTTTGATTGATTGATTGATTAACCAACTGCGCCATCTTCTCACCACACCCGTCACAAAGTGTTGAGATTTTTTATGTGTAAATACATGTGTAAATACAGTACAGTACATGCTGGTTGTCGGTTTAACTGTTTATTTTCTCAGGATTTCTGGGAATGCTGCCTCAGATAAGAACATCAAGG
The DNA here is from genome assembly GCF_949987555.1 of Borostomias antarcticus. Taxonomy (NCBI): domain Eukaryota; kingdom Metazoa; phylum Chordata; class Actinopteri; order Stomiiformes; family Stomiidae; genus Borostomias; species Borostomias antarcticus. Next base: position 3,825,095 of record NC_140266.1, on the reverse strand, counting down.
ATGGAGTGTGTGCACAAATAGAAAAGAACTTTGCCAAAGCCAAGTGGAAGGTACTCCCTCTTTCCCTCCCAGTGAACACATTGTGCATTATGCTCTATTGATTTCTGCAGGTGACAGTGGCACGGAACAACAATTGTGTTTATGGTTACACTGTCACTCGTACTCTCTCTACACAGAAAGCAGTACGTGTTACAACCCTCATGAAGAGGCTCAGAGCCCCGGAGCAGAGTGACTCGGGGGCCTCCAGCCCCGCTGCAGAGGCCTCGGCTGGCTCCGTCACACCCAGCAACACTCCTGCTCCTCAGGCCCAATACCCAGGGGCCTCTGACAGCTCTCAGGCTCCTGGCACACAGCAGGGTACAGCTGCCATCACCCTTAACTCCGCCCAGCGCAGCCCGGCGCCACAGGAGGCCGAGCCCCTGGCGAGGTGTAATGGGGACAGGCCAGTCCCTCTCCAGTCCCCACCGACACACGAGGAACACAACGGCTAAACTGAGATTTTCCACGCAATGCATGCACACACACACATACGCACACGCACACACGCGCGCACACACATACACACATATATATATACAGCCTGTAAATTAGGTGCTAGCATGATGATAAAATGGCGTGTTTAACCGATGCAGCAGCATCTCACATTACAGTGTTTGTTTTTTTCCCTAAGCTTGTGAGCTGCTGTTTGTGATTGTTTAAGCAGCGTGTCCCTCTCTGAATAGTTTTGTGCTCACTCATTCTTTTCTTGTGGTCTTGTGGATATTCTTCCTTTTAAAGCTGGTTCAAAATTCAAGGAAGGCTTACCCACTGTTTTCTTATCAACGGGTCTCACAAATTATCTTTCATTATTTGCCATCTGTGTTATTGCACAATATTTCATTTCAGGTGTTTCTATCTGTGTTTGTTCTGTACAGATGCTGTAAAGAACTGTTGCTCTGCAAAGTGTACCATCACATTATCATTTTCCTTGTGTGATAAGTCAGTGCACTATCTGAATATGTTTTTCTGCCATACATTAGTGAAGTTCCTTGACACCTTGATGTTCATGTTTTCTGACTGCTTTATTGCCCCGTTTGACAGAAACCCTTTAGCCTTGTAATTTTCCTACTGTTTCATAACCAACATTAGTGAGAAATAATCCTCAAATCTATATCATCTTGTACTCTCTCTTTATCTCTCTTTGTGAACAAAAAAATAACATTTTGGAAAGAATATGTGAGTTTAATTATTGACTTTTACTGTAGAGGACTCGTAGCTAATGTTTAATGTGATTCTTAAAGAAAGTGTCATGTCTACACTATCAATGTTCATTTTTGTGTATCTAATATATTTTAAGCACCCTTTAGTTGATCTGGATGGTTGCCAAAGTATTATGTAAATTAATTGAGCAATATTCTTATTGCTGTATAAAACTGTGACACTGTATTTCTTCAATAGATTGATCACTTTAGAGTTTTTTTTCCATAAGATATCACCTAATTGTTTTATCTTTCCAGATTGTTTTTATGTGACATCATTAATTCTAAAATAAATCAGAATAGCATTGTTCTCTCTCTCTCTCTCTCTCTGCCTGTGTCTTTCTCTCTTTGTTCAACAACCAATAGTCAACATTAAAGTATAAAAAATTCAGAAGTTCTTTGTTTTTAACATTTTTTGAGAATATACCCTACGTGTTCATATGTGAGAATCTGTATGAAAAACTCGAAGGTTCTGTTGTTTTTTGTGATTCGTGATCATGATCAGTGTCACATTTCAATAGAAACTTTGAATAACTGTGTTTTACAACAAAGCAATTCTGACAATGCACACATAGTGAGCTATAAGATTGGGCTTGTTTCTTTGGGTGTTTCTCTGTAATTTACCAGATTTCCTTGTCCTATGGTTCCTGTTTGTCATAGGTTGCTTCTGTTTTCATTATAATCTGAAATAAATGTATGGCCAATCAAGCCGTTTAAGCTCTCATTGTTGCACATTATCTTCTACGATAACAGAATGATGTGTTTCAACCATGGATGTAGTGCACCTGTGTTCCCACAACTACAATTCCCATAATGCAATTCCCCCCGGAAGTCTGAGGTCATCGCTGCTCTACTGCTCCATTTTTGTTTGAGAAGCCAAACTCGGCTCGTTTGGAAAAATCGAGGTATGTTTTCCTCAGAACATTGCAATGGTGGCGGTATAAAACACGATAGAGATAAAAAAAAAATCAAATTTGGACATTTAGAAAGACATATAGCTAGCTCTAGCTAGCCTAGCTAAGCTAGCGTGCTTGTATAACTAGCTACGCCAGCTTGGCTACCTCATCAAGACCAGTCGAATCACGACAGTCGTCTATAAGCTTCAACCATCGATGGTTCAATGTCATAATATTTACTAAATACAACCCACTTTGGGTTCAATTGGTTTTGCAAGCTTTGACCTTAGCGTTAGGCCATCTGAAGTGGGTTAGGATTAGTTAGCTAGCTGCTACACCATTTCAGGCCGCCACCCGTCTAACCGTCATCCTCCGTCCTTGTTCAATTTCAATGTTCAATGTTCAATAAGTATTATATGAATATTCGTGGGTCGGTGGATGAATTACTGCAGTTTGGGAGAGTAATGTGGATTTTAGTTATCTAACCTTAGCTGCTGCATGCTTTAACTTCATCAGTGATGAAGATGATGATGATGAGTGAAGTCAAAGTATATAAAAACTAACACGTTTACCATTAATTTACCATAACATTATTTACCATAGCTGCTGGACTGGGATCAAACGTCTGGTAATTGACAGACAAGGCGCTGCTCTGGAGAACATGTGGGACGGACCCAGGCAAGGACCCCGAGGCGGGGGGCCACCCTTTCGGTAAGCATTGTGGTTGATGCCACTGACGTGAATCCATCTTTTTGTAATTGCTTTAATAAAGGAAAACTCTGGCTTTTGCCCCCCAGTGAAACATTGCTATTTTACACATCTGACCACGTCATACAGACTGGGATTCGTTCATCATAGAACCATCGAGTAATAGTTATATTGTATTTGAACTTAGCTACTCCCTTTCATCCGTTGAAGACCGTCTTTTGTAGAAATGTGATGAGGTCCCTCCATTTGTGTCCATTATGCTGATTATCAGATTGAATTGACAGTATGAATACTTTGGTCATTCCAGTGGGGATCATCGTGGAGAGATGTTTGGGGGCAGAGATGGCCCAATGCCGGATTTCAGAAACAGAGATGGGATGAACCTGGGTCCGATGGGTCCTATGGGACCTAGGCCCCAGGATCGCCCCCCTATGGACATGAGGAGACTAGACGGCCCGCCGGATATGAGGGGCTGCGATATGGAGCCTGGTGACATGCGAGGTAGGGAGCAAAACAGGGATTTCTTCCGACCCGGAGAAGAACCGGACTTCAGCCTCCGAAGGCACTACGAAATCGCAATCAGAGACAAGCTGATGAACTTGTCCGGTTTCTCAGGTCCAGGCAGGAACGAGATGGGAGGGAGAGGGATGCAGCTACGGGAGCCCAATGATAGGTTCATGGACGTTAGGGACAGGGAGATGTTTCGCAACAATATGCCAGGGCCCAACAATCCTAACATGGACGCAAGGCGTGGATTTCCCATGGGCCCTATGGGAAGGAACGACGGTTTCAGGGACATGCGCGATAGAGACAGGCCTCCGGTGGGTATGGGCGATATTGATGGGTTTAATATGGACGTGCCTCAACGAGAGAGGGGGATGATGGACTTTGACAGAAGAGGAGGCCCACCATTTAATCCAAGGGGAGGCTTTGACTCCGATATGGACTTCAGAAACCGTATGGGGTCTCCAGCCGACTTCAGGAACAGGGACCGGTCGCCCTTGCGATTTGGGGAAAATGATGGCGCGCCAATGGATGTCAGGGGTAGGTCAGACGTGCCCCCAAATCTCAGTGGCCCAAACAGATCCAAGTTGGCGGAAGAAGAAGGTACCATGAGAGGGCGGCAACTCCCAGACAGAGAGAGCCCCCCCATAGATTACAGAGGCGGTGAGGAGATGTCCCTTGCTGAGGAGTGGAAGAACCGTCGCGCAAAGGAGAGGGACTCTTTACCACCGGCCATGCCCAGAGGTATTGCTCCTTTCCCCAGAGAAGTAGTGGAACAGGGATTCCCCCCACCCATGGGAAGAGAAGGTAGTGAACCAGGACATTTGAAGGAAAGAGAGAGACCTTCACCTTCAGAATTCCCAGGGAAAGAGGTCGGAGGGTTTGGCTTCCCTCGTCCGGACAGAGAACTTCCAGGTTCCCAGAATTGGAATAAGAATGCCCCTAAAGGTCCCCCTCCTGGCATTCCTCTACCACCTATTGGCCGCAAAGGTCCACAGGACCTTCCTTTCCCAGCCTTGGTCCCCTTGCCCAACACACACAGAGAGAGCGATGGCAAGCGGTGGCCTGGAGATAGAGATCCCAAGCTGAATCAAATTGCAGTGAATCGAGATGACAGACCCCCATACCACCAGGAGAAAAATCAGGCTTCTCAAGAAAACCAGGGGCCAAATGAGCTTGCACGATTCAAAGGGCCAAAGGATGTGGCACGTGATCAAGGGCCAGATAGGGGTAAGTTGGGTACAGGCCCAGAGTTTCAGAGCAACAGCGGAGAGCAGCGGAAAGACCAGGACTACAGGGATATTGATTACAGAACAGGGTCGGGGAGAGCCTTTGACTACAAGGGAGAGGACCTGCATGGCCCAGAAAAAAATCTGAAGGAATCCAAACCAGTCCCTGCTTCAAAATTCAGTGAATCTGGGTCCCAGGTTAGTAAAGCTTTACCAGCCATAATGCTACCATCATTTTCATGTAAATCTCTAGGTCATCCCTTTTGTCACATGTGATTGTCAATCTATTAACTTTTTTGAATCTGAAATTTCAACCAAAGGATCAGGATTACCGGAATGCGACTGTGAAGGACAAGGTTTCACACACTATATCTATCACTGGAATCCCAAAGACTGCTACAATGGAGCAGGTAGGCCTCCAAATGAACAATAAATGTAATTCAAGTGAGATTCTAGAGGTCACATTTTCTTCATTTTATGAGAAAATACGATATCTGTTTTACAGATCCTTGGTGCCTTTGCCGTTCGTGATGGTGTACCCATGCAGGGCATGAAAATCAAGAATGTTGTGCCAGGTGAGACAAAAGTCCCCGTGTGGATTTTCCAGGGCAAACGATAGCCCTGCTCTCCTACGATTTGTTTCGCTATTTCGTCGTCCGAACCGATACGCTCACGCAAAGTTTCTTTGTCGCTTCCGATATTCCTGATCTGGATCCATTCGCTTACCAGTTCAACAGGGCTGAGATCTCTAAGTGTTTAGCCATCAGACTTTCTCATCCCTGACGACGTACGCCGTCAGCAGTTGTAGAGGAACCACAACGTAGCAATCTTCGACAGTGACATTTGACTATCAGCGTCACAAAAGTTCTTGTTCCACGAGTGTCTTATTGTTTCGTTTTTTTTTTGTTTTCATTCATTTTTGTTTCCTTGTAGACTATTTTGTCCAGTCATTGATTTCAAAGGTGTAAGACATTAAGCCATACATGCACTCTGCTGTATGAGGGCTTTGCTGAGACTTCACACCCTGATGTTGCTTTGCGTGTCATTCAGCTCAGATGGAAAACATCCCCTCAATGTGCTGAACTGTTCAAAGTATCAGGCTATGGATAACGCATAGGCTGTCATGTAGAATAGTATCTCTTCCATACAGTTTGTCATCCAAGCACATAGTAACATTGAATAATACTTCCATAGACTCTCCAGGGGGGTCGTTTGTTATATAACCTGATAAGCAATTTGTTGGCAATACTCAGTTGGATCTGGAATACAGGTTGATATTGACTTCGTTCAAACAGAGCCAACTTAACGAAAAATATTTAGAAAATATAGGGTTGTCATGTTGTTCCAATAAAGGTAGTATGTGTCAAATTAAGATGTCAACAATGAAGATTAGAGTTATGATGTTAACCATTTTAATCGCTGAATGTAACGCGCCATCGTTGCCAAAAAAACTACCAAATGTTATCTCGATGTGCTCATGAACCTTTGTATTTTCTAGCATTGACTAACGCAAATCCATCTGTATTTCAAATGCTGTCCCCAGGTTACAGCTACGATACGGCCTATGTGGAGTTTTTTAACCTCGATGATGCAGTCCACTTCATGGAGTCCAACCAGGTGGCCCATCCTCGTCACTCTACAAAGGCTGTGTCTCCCTGCAGGACGACTGCTTGGGCTGGGGGGAGGGCTTTTAGTGGGGGGGAGGGAGAGGTGGGAGGGCAGTGTTGGGTGCCATTTAGATAGACCAGTATTGATGGGTGGGGAAAGGGTGTCCGATAATTGCTAGCAAGCCTTTGTGAATTATTATGTTAGACATAGGCTCGTAGACATTCTGTGAAAAGTTTAGCAGTGGTTGACTAACAATTTAATTTCAAGTGGAACACGAGGAGGCTTACTTTTAAGTGCGTGCTTAGATTTATACGATCGCAAACAAGACAACCCACAAAGAAAATGTTGGTCTGCCCTCGTTTCCTAGTTAAAGACAAGTTGATATTTTGAATAAAAGTACTGGTTATTTACAGTTAAGTTATAACTTCAACTACTAGCTTCCACTACTAGCATCTATCTTTTCAACAGCATGTGGTTATTTTGATGCTAATGCCTTATCTATACCCAATGGTGCGCAGATATCCTGCTTTAAATAATATGGTGTAAAAATGGTTTGTGTGCTCATCCTGAAGGCAGATGTTTCAAAGATAGTATTAGCATATTCATTTATGTTTTTATTTTATTTTTTAACTCAATTCTTCTTTGCCTGGACTTTGTACTTGCCTTTCTAAAAAGAGGAAGGTTGTTTCTGAAGTGATGGATCATGCTCTCGTTCAGGTTTAACTTACTTTACACTTGCATCAGTGGGCAAGCTTTACTGATTTTATGATTTTCCTTTTCAGTCCTTCGGTGACAAAGTTGTTGATCAGTTCTCAAGTATACACCATGGTCATCCTCATCCTCGTCAGTTTTACTTCACCTTGAACTATTTTCATGCCCAACTTCACCCCAGTTTTACGTTCTTTGGGGTTGTGCACACAAGTCTGTGCGTTTGATCTTTGGGCCTTCCAACCAAATGGAATCTTTCTGTTTTTAACAGACGGCCATTAGAGTTCTGCTCCACTCTCTTTCTTTCTCTAAATTTAGAGAGAACCTTCACATATGTAGATACCACAACATATGCAGATATTTATGAATTCAAGACACACTGCGGTCTTAACCATTTCAAGCTCAGTTGACACCAGAAGAACCTTTCTCTTGACCGTTCAGTTCTTGGTTCACTGTATTCCATTTGTGGTATCATGTTTAGAATATCTTCTTTGTATCCCATTGGGAATGGTTCATAGAAGCACTACCTGCAGTGGTTGGATTCTAGCAGTAGTCTTTTGTTTCGGTTTGTTCTTGGCATGACTTGTCATTTGGCTCCGGGAATATAGGTGCACAAGTACAGTTCATAGTTTATATTCTGCTAAGCGTGTTAGCCCAAAGGTAGTCTTGTTCGCTTTGCTTCGTTCCTCAACAATGAACAAATACTATGGGAAGGGCTACACCGTGGTAGTGACTGGTTTTATTATCAAACCTGTCAATGCTTTTGATAGGTTTCTTGAGCCATTTCCAGTACATATCTTGTTTAATGTACAGGCTTTGATTAGCCACGCAGGACTTTAAATGTCTCATTTAGATTTGGATTTTTAAAGAGTTATTTTTCTAGATGGGTAATATGTGCTAGCTAGCCATTATGGAATCTTGATTTAGCAGTCTATGTGTATGGTTACATGTAAAACCCATGTCTTGAAACCACCACCTTAGCCTGTCTGTTGGCAGGTTTGATATAGCTACACTGTTTGATAACTTATTCCAGTTTTAGTAAAAGGATCTCCTAAGCCCTGCACGGTCAATTGAATTATAATCAAAGGAATGATTAGTAGAAGTACTAATTAAGTTAAGCGATGTGCAATTCATAGTATCGTTTACTTAAAGGTGTACTGTGTAGAATGTACTGGCATCTAGCGGAACAGATTTCACTGGTATATAATATTCATAAGTATGTTTTAATTAGTGTATAACCACATGAACATAAGAATTGTGTTTCCGTTACCTTAGAATGAGCCCTTCACATCTACATAGGGAGTGGGTCGTCTTCTACCTCATCGCTAGATGGCGCTACATTCTACACAGTGCACCTTTAAGCTATTTAGGCACTTTCAGACAATCTTATTGTTCCTCCTTTTGGTGATTGATGGGAAAAGGATGCATTGACCTCTTTTTTGCAAACAGTAACACATTTGCAAGGAGGAAATGCTCACGGGTGAATCGTGAGCCACGGTCCGTGTGCAAAAGCTGTCAGTGTCACAATCAGAGCCTGTGTTATACTTGCTGTTCAGCAACACGTCTGCGTAGTCGAGCGTGTATTTTGCGGAGCGTTACTTTCTGTGTGCCGGCACGTTCCACCGCGGCCGACGCTTCAAAGGAACGTGTGAGACGTGTGGGAGACGCGTAAGCGTAGTTAAGGGCGAGTATATCGCGGTCTTAAGTTGTCGCCCATCTTACCCTCGCCACTGAGGAGGGATGAACCTGCCACAGTGCATGTTGGGAGTCTTTAGGAACATTGTGAATGTCACCTGGTTTTAAGGGAGGCAGCGGTGAGTTTGACTGACACTCGTTCTGTTTTTCAGGGTTCCCTGAAGGTTGGTACTAAAACGGCCTCCATGAGATATGTCCAGCCTGGCGGGGATGCCAAGGAGCCTCAGGTGTGTGGTGCCTTTCAAACCGAGCCCCTTCTAAAAGGCAGTAATCTCACCCTCGATACCTCACTATTCCACGCTTATTTGCCTCCCAATCCTGTCGTGTTTTTGAGTCGGATCTTTCTACTGCCTCTCTAGGAGCCAGGTCACAAGGGCCCCCCCGGCCAGGAGCCTCTGTTACCCAGTCCCTCAGAGAAGGCAAAGAACAACCAGATAATCCCCCAGGACCAGACCCAGGCCAAGGGCCCCGTGGACCCCCTCTCCCAGGGCCAGTGGCAGCGCAGCTCGGACCTCACCCCCGAGGCCTGGCAGCAGCAGGTGGACCAGCAGCTCCGCCAGCAGGAGGTGGAGCAGCAAGCCGAGTCCTGGGGCAACCGCAATGCCCCACGCCATGGCCCCCATCAGACCGACCCCATTTTCAAGGAGAGCAAGAGTGAGTCAGTCTGAAGCTGCTTCTATTCAGCTCTAATGAGATAAATGGATAAATCAACAGTGTTTCGATTTACATGACATTACATTACATTACAGTCATTTAGCAGACGCTTTTATCCAAAGCGACTAACAATAATTGCATTTAACGTAGGAAGAGCCAATGTACTACTACTTGCCAGAACTCACAAGTGCATCTTCTCTCTAAAACAAGTGACTAAGAGCAGAATCTAGTGCTGAAGGCAAAGTGCAAGAATCGCAACCTAAAGTACAGTGCAATATAATATAATACAATAAGTGCTTAGGCGGGAGGATTGTTGTAGTACTTCTTGATTTAGACCCACAACGTGGTGTATTATCTGGTCTGTGGTTAAAGTTTAGCCTAGGTCTACAGTACTTATTTAACTCGCCTGTGGAACTTACAGCAATGATAATAAAGAACGTCAAGAACGTCACTACAGTGGAGACCATACTGAAGGCGTTGGACCCCTATGCGTACTTGGATGAGAGGAACGTCCGTCTGGTGAAGGCGAAGCTTCCTGGAGCCAAATGCTTCTGCTTCGTCGACATGGACTCTCACGAGGTACCCGGCAGTCGCATGGCTGACTATACTCCTGCTTCCCCCAATGCCATGGCTGACTATACTCCTGCTTCCCCCAATGCCATGGCTGACTATACTCCTGCTTCCCCCAATGCCATGGCTGACTATACTCCTGCTTCCCCCAATGGCATGGCTGACTATACTCCTGCTTCCCCCAATGGCATGGCTGACTATACTCCTGCTTCCCTCAATGCCATGGCTAACTATACTCCTGCTTCCCCCAATGCCATGGCTCACTATACTCCTGCTTCCCCCAATGCCATGGCTGACTATACTCCTGCTTCCCCCAATGCCATGGCTAACTATACTCCTGCTTCCCCCAATGCCATGGCTGACTATACTCCTGCTTCCCCCAATGCCATGGCTCACTATACTCCTGCCCCCACCCAATGCCATGGCTGACTATACCCCCCCCCCCCCCCCCCACACACACACACACACCTTTTGATAAAGCTTTGGTCTCTGTCCAGTAAAGTATTTACCCTACCAAGTGTAATCAATCTGTTGTTGGGATGCTCCTATACTGACGGCTACGTCTCCGGTTGTAGCAAGTGACCCGTCTGGTGGATCTCCTGACCAAACCCAGGCCTCTCTCCATCGACGGAGTCAGGGTTTACGCCGAGGTGGCCAAACCTCTGAAGAATCAAACGTGAGTCAAACTTCTGTTGTCTATTGTTGAATTACCACAGTTTCTGAGGAAAATTACTTTATTCGCTCATAATTTGTTCTGTCTATCACCCTAGGTATAAAAGAGATTCGGACAAGTCAAACACTTCTCTCCTGGGATACCCACCAGACATCAGTGTGCTGGAGGTAGGATTGACTCGGATCTTCTGCTTTGTGAATAATGTGTGTGTGTGTAGACCCACACGGTTAGACAGTGAACCGGTTCCTCTCATATCATTGCAGCAGCAGCAGCAACAGCAACAGTACTACTCACAAGGTCTCCAGGCAGCTGGCATGCAAGGTCTGATTTCTCCTCTCATCCTCTATCCACTCAAGTCAAAACCCGACCAAAAAACTAATTTATATATATATATTTTTTTTTAACAATTATTATTCATTACCCAGGTGACCTGATGGCTGGCTCATTGGCTGGCAGCACAGACCCCTCCCTGTCATCTGTCTCCCACATGCCCCCCAGCTTGTCTGGCTATGGGGAGGCCCCAGCCATGGACCCCTCCTCCTTCCAAGCCCTGGGCCCCCATGTGTCGGCAGCAGCAGCGGGTCTAGCGGGGCCAGAGGGTTCCCAGGCCTACAGCTATGGTGAGGGACGACTCCATCACTCTAGAGAGACCAGGAGAGCGTTAGGCCATGGAACTTCGGTCTCACACCGTGTCCTAACTGCTTGCGACGCGAGCGACAGAACGCGACATCGCAGCTTTCTGTCCTCACTGAAACCGTTAAATGTCCTGTTCTGCTACGTCATTTGTCTATATTCCCAACTGAAGACAGTTAAAGAACGAACGCCTGTCAACGCGAGCGACAGGAGGAAAATAGGAACAGGGCGAGCGTCAAAAGGGCAGTTAAAACGTCGCGCTGCGTCGCTCGCGTCCAGTTAGGACATAACAATAGAAAACAAAGCAATGGAACGCATTTTGTCGCTGACGCTCGCTCGCGTCGCGTGTAGTTAGGACACGGTGTAACAGATTACATTTATCCAAAGCGACTTACAGTAATGGCGTTAAACATTGTTACGTTGATGTATAGCTGATGCAACTGACTGTTTTTCTGCAATCTTTTTCCCTCCATCAGCCACCGAGACTCCGGACATGACTAGCTACCTGTACGACGCCACGTCTGGGTTCTACTACGACCCCGAGACCACCCTGTACTACGACCCAGGCTCCAGGGTGAGAGACCGCGCAGCCGGGTCGTAACGTCACGTCGTATAACGGATTGATCCGCTTTGTATTCGTTCTACTCCTCTCACACATTCTCTCGCTTCCACCTTTGTGTCCGCGTGCGTACGTGTAGTATTTCTACAATGCCCAGACCCAGCAGTACCTGTACTGGGAGAGCGTGACTAAGGCCTACATCCCAGTCCCAGGAGGAACCTCAGACGCCCAGGCCACTATGAGCCAGCCTATCGCCATGGCGCCAGATGTGCAGGCCATCCTGGCCAACCCGGCGGCAGACGCCCCATTGGAGATGAAGAAGCCCTCGGACCCCAAGCCAATCTCCGCCCCCCCGGCCGCTCCCCCGCCCGCCCCCTCCCCCGCCTCCTCCGCCGCCCTCAACCCGCCGCCTGCTCCTAACCCGAACCCCGAGAGGAGAGAGGAGGACGATGCGTCTCGCGCCGACAAGAAGGACAAAGAGGACAAGCCCAGAAGCGTCGCTGCCTTCAAGGTGAGCACGGGTCATACTGGTACCAGCTCTCGTAGGGCGCTCTCTAGATGGTGAACATCGTCATCGTTGCTGCTTTCAAGATGAGCACAGGCCCGTGCCAGCTCGCTTCACAGGCAGGTTATCTGACAGAAGGTGAACATCCATGTGTCTCTTGCAAGGTTATAATAGTTTTGCTTTTTTCATTCGTTTTTATTTTTATATCGTTTTAACTTTTTGTTTTCAATTTCAGTTTAGTTTTGATTAGTTTTAAAGCAGGTTTGCTAGTTTAGTTTCCTTTTTATTTTTTTTGAAAATGCTTAGTTTAAGTTTAGTTTTTATTAGTTTCAGTATCAGTTTTATTTTTTTTTCTTCTGCGCTAGCCTAGTGAGACCATCCTTTCTCACGTTGTTTCACTCCGTGTGAAACAAACCATCTGGCGCATGTCAGGTTACTTATCCGCAGGGGCACAGCAAAAAAAATGGAGGATAGATTTCATATCCACCCAAAATACTAAGCTTATGTATGAAATGAAAAAGACTAAAACTAAGGACATTATCTCAATAATTTTAGTTTATTTTAGTTAGTTTTGTAAACACACAATACAGTTTTAGTTAGTTATCGTTTTTTTGTAAAGTCTAGTTTTTATTTTTATTTCAGTTAACTAAAATGTTTGTTCACACCTAGTTTTCGTTTTTTAGTTAGTTTTCGTTAACTATAATAACCTTGGTCTCTTGTCTCAGATCATGAAGGACATGGAGCGCTGGGCCAAGATCCAGAACCGGCAGAAGGACAGCGTGCGCGCCCCCTCTCCTGTACTCAAGGGAGGGCTGGACGACAGGAAGGCCTCCAAGGCTGCGGACGCTGCATTCGCCATCTTCGAGAGGAAGGTCGGCGCTCCGCTTCATCCCGTCGGTCTAGGTCTTCTGTGAAGACGTGAAAGAGGGCGGTGTGGTAAAGATGTCCTTCTGTCCACGTCTTTCTGTCACACAGGGCTCGGCCGGAGACGACCTCTTTAAGAAGCCTCTCGCTCCCCCAAACAAGAAAGAAGAGAAGGGTTCAAAGGTAAGAGGTCAAGCACCCGATCTTGGGGTGCGTTGGAGAGAGGAACTAGATGAGGATCATGTTTAGAGTTCCACGGTGGCCTTTGAACCCTGTCCTGCTTGCCTGGTACCCCCCAGCGCTCCATGGGCTCCCTGGGCCTCCTGGCCTCCGACTACGCCGCAGGGAGCGACGAGGAGGAGGAGGAGAAGCACGACACCCCTCGGGCCTCCAGGAGCCAGGCGGAGGAGAAGGACGACAAGCTGACCGACTGGAAGAAGATGGCCTGTCTGCTGTGTAGGAGGCAGTTCCCCAACAAGGATGCTCTGATAAGACACCAGCAGCTCTCCGACCTCCACAAGGTACTCACACACGCAGTTTTTTTAATAAACCCCCTAATTCCCATCTGAGGTTCCTACCAAAGACCTTTACAGCTGCTTATAACCCTCACTGGTTGCTCTTTACAGCAAAATATGGAGATCCACCTCAAGATCAAGAGGTCAAAGAAGGAACTGGAGGCTTTGGAGAACCAGGAGAAAGAGGTCAGTGTTTTTTTTTTTTTTTTGCAGAAATTGTCGGCATGGAAAATGGGGTGCAATTATGTGAGTCTTCTACAGATGTTCCAGGCGGTAATAACACACTGTCAAACTTGTCCTCTGAAGCTGAGCGCCAAGGAGCCCACCAGGTCCCCAGAGATCAAGAAAAGGAAGCACCAGCACCAGCCACATCAGCATGAACAACACCAGCAACACCAGCATCAGAACACCTGGGCCGGTGGATCAAGGTGTGTATTATAATGTCTGCCGTTTTGTTTTTGTCTAGTTGCGTAGTCCCTCATTTGTGCATCGACTTACTCTCTGTGTCTTTGTCGTTAGGGACATGCATAAGGGCAGCGAGAGGCCTGGGTTAGGATCTGAGCCTGTGGAGGTGAGCAGGAAGAAAATAGTTTCTATCGAGTCACATCAAGGTACTTTTTAAAGCACAATGTTCTGACCCACCTCTCTCTCACTCACAGAGGAAGAAGAAGGAACCTGTCGTGTGGGATCACGCCACCTATAAGCAGGCGGTGCGCAAGGCCATGTTTGCACGCTTCAAAGAGCTGGACTGACCCGACAACAAAGAGCCGATCGCCCCCTAACCCCCTGTGAAGAGCGGATCGCCCAGGCCGTGTCTGGATGTGTGGGGCAGTGTCGGTCCGACTGTCTTTACTCTCCTCGCCTGTGTGATCTCCTGGACTTCTAGACTGACCTTCTGGTTCCTCACTCCACTGACCTCCACTTCCCCTGGGAACATAGACATGTAAAGAAGCTAAACATGCTGTAATGGCGTGCATTTCAGTAGGACCACCGAATCCAGTGATAGTATTGTCTGTGACTTCTCTGCAGTGCTCTTGTGATTCCTGATTCTCCCCCCATTTCACAAGCATATGATTTCACTGAGGTTATGTGATCAACATGGCAGCAATGTATGCTTAACCTTTTTTAATGGTATTATGGTTAAATAATACCCCAAACTAAGCTCGTTTCGTCCGTGGTATAGATTTAGTAGTGTGTGTTTTGTCCGGCCATGTTGTGGGGGTGGTTGATATGTAGTATTTGTGGCAGGTGTACCCTGAAGCCAAACATGTAGTTGGATTCTGACTGCATGTCACCGGACGGTTCCAGCAAACACGGTTAATTTGTTTAAACACTGAACAGTTTTTACATGTTTCGTTTCCTTTAATCATTTGGTTTATACTCTTTTTAAGTAAAGAAATAACCCAAATTAATCTGAATCTGTGGTCAATTTCTCTTGTGATTTACTCCTCTGATGACGCGTGAGTGATTCACCATCTCGCCACTGGATGGCAGTAAGGCTCTGTTGGCTTTATCTTTTTTAGGTACTGGTGTGTGGACTTTGGCACCAGTGGGGTCCACCACATAAACGTGAAAACAAAGAAAATGGAGCTTGAAAAACAAACCGGTCTCTGGTTTAATGAACAAATGCCTCTGAAAGGGGTAACAAACGAGCACCTCTGGTAAAAAAATAAAATAACAATGACCCTTATTATACGACCCTACTCTAGTCTCATGACACTGTCCTAACCCTCTTCTTCTTGGGTCTAGGTGGTGGTGTATTTTGCCCCCCACCTGTCTGTTCTGCTCTCTCAGACCTGGCCTTGGGGCAAGCCAGCTCATATTTGTATTGATAGTCTACGTACTTTCTGTGAATGTTGGCTGTAGTGAGATTAGGATCCATCTTGATGGTTTTTACACCTCACTGTCTGATTACTCCTTGCAATTGCCATCTCATTGATATTCAGCCATTCTGACAGTTGAAGGTTGGATATAAAGGGAATGGTAATGGTTCTGTTCTGGCTCTTCAGTTGTAGTTACAGTGCGTATACAAGGGAACGTAGATCATGGTTCTGGCTCTTCTCTGTGCTCCCTCTGCCGTTCTTTCTCTGCGTCCTCATCGTTTGCTTTCCTTCTCTGCACTTCTCTGGCTCTCCTCTCTTTTGGACTCAGACACTCGAGGTTTTAACATGTATTTTATTTTTTAAATATGAATACATGGTCCAGTTGACCCTTTCTCATTCAGACTGAGGGGGCCTAGTGTTGGTTGTATTACCAATATAAAACTCCTATACAGGTGAATCAACTGCCCTAGGGATGCTACCGGAGCCCTTGGTACCAAACAGAACTGACTCAGTTTCCCCCAGATGCAGTGAGAGTTTGTTCTCTATGAGCCACTCCCTTACATTATCAAGCTCTCTACTAAGAGTAACTTCGATTTGGTGGACGTCTTTGGTGGACCATCACGCCCCTCCCCCCATTCTATTGTGTCTCACCCCCTCCCCCTGATCTATTGTGTTATGTGGAGGCTGTACAAACCTACCAAGCCATACCGTTGGTAGGCCAGGCCGCCACCACCCCTGGGCGGACCAACTACCTCCAGTCCAGGGATTCGAGCAGTGTGCATGACCCTGGGGGGCTGGGTTCTTCCTGAGCAGTGTGCATGACCCTGGGGGGCTGGGTTCTTCCTGAGCAGTGTGCATGACCCTGGGGGGCTGGGTTCTTCCTGAGCAGTGTGCATGACCCTGGGGGGCTGGGTTCTTCCTGAGCAGTGTGCATGACCCTGGGGGGCTGGGTTCTACCTGAGCAGTGTGCATGACCCTGGGGGGCTGGGTTCTTCCTGAGCAGTGTGCATGACCCTGGGGGGCTGGGTTCTTCCTGAGGTCCACAAAAATGCACAATCGGAAAACAAGAATCAAGTCATTTTTTGTTTTCCCCACTTGTCTCGGGAATGAAATAACGAACATCAAAATCACTATATATATATATATATATATATATATATATATATATATATATATATATATATATATAAATACTATTACTAATATAATACTATATAGGCCTATATATATATAAAAATCCAGCTAACTGTGCAGCTACAAGTTAGCTGCTATTACGTCCAGTGATTTTGTGAATATTCGTGTACATACACTGTTTGAAGTATCACATGCTTTATGTAGCCTGTTATTTCACTGTTTATGTGGCCTGTTGTCTAATGTTCGATGTATGCCTCAGTGTAGACCCATTGACTGGATGTTTGTCATCACTCACCGTTAATGAGTGCTTGTGTTCTGTGTAGCCAGATTTGGGGAACCCCAGCCTAGGGAGACAGGATTTATTATTTCATGCCAAATTAACTTTGTTATTTTCATTGATTGACTTGATTGTGATTGATTAAGATTCATTATTCAATTATTATTAATAATGGTAAGTGTTTATTGTTCCACCTCGTCCTGTGACCTCTCACCTCTTAGTGTCCACCAGCTCTATTCAGCTTTAGAGGTGATTAGACCCAAGAGTTTCTGATTGTGTGTCGGAGAGCTAATGGGACAATACAAACCACACACCGTTCAGGTGTGGCAGGACGAGCGTCAGGGCCATAGCGGTTAGAGATGATTAGTCACGTCACACTGCATTAAAAGACCCTCCATCATGGGTTACCTGGAGTTGTCAGGGCATGCACAGAGCTGCAGAGTGATCCGTGCGTTTGACCACCATAGGTTGGCTGGTCGTTAATCATGCTCTCCCGGGCTGCCACGGCCCTCTCTCCATGGGCGTCTGGCCCTCCATCACTCGGCTCCGTGAGCAGGGGAAGGCCACATGACTAGTGTTTGTTTTGAGTTGACCGTCGGTTGAGCTGAAAACTCTTGATTTAGTGTCTGCATGTCTAACCTCTGCTCTGGGAATTGCTTCAATCTGCAATCTTGCAGCCATCTCTTTCTTCCTGTTCCACATTCTTAGAGACTTTTTAAGAATTAATTTTTATTTTTTGTGTATACAGTAAGTGTTCTGTCTATAAATATGCTAGATAGTGTTACATTTTTGGCCATGAACGTCTGTAATAGCAAGGAGACCTCATGTTCCTGTCGCCTGCTCTTATCTTGGGCGTCTGGTTCCAGGAGCACTTTGTCATGTAGCGAAGCTTTTTGCAGCTGTGAGGAAGTGGAAACATTTACTCATTTTCTCTGTGGTACAGTTCTAAATTGTGCTTTCAAATACACGTCAAAACTATACCTCCTATAAGGATAATAGGTCTCTATGGGCTTGAGTTGGCCCTTATACAGTATATTGAAATGTTCAATCTCTCACCAAAATTATTATTAGGTTATAACAAGAAATCTAAGGTAATATTTACATTATGGAGGTATCATTTATTCAAGGTCAGTCTTTGATTATTCCTGGTTGTAGTTGCATGTACCATGCATACATTTCCATGTCAAATTATTCATTATAGACAGTGACACAGATTAAATGAATATATTGTCAATGTCACACATGATCTCAACTAATATCTCTGTATTTGCATATAGATGGTGTATTTGTTAGAATTATCTGCAATTTACACATATTTTATTGCCTTTGCTACAGTATATGTACAGGTACAGTACTCTTAACACTTATATGCATGAACGTTTTGACTACTAGTGTCGGGGCCCCTGCCCATTCTGCGCTTATGAAGGCTATTGTTATGCATTATTACACTTTTCTTAAATGCACTAGATAAAATGAAATATATACTCATACAACAGGCTACTTGAAACTACACCCTTTCCTTAATAATCTATTGAACAAATACTGTAACAGCTGGTTGACTTTGTTAGCTTATAGCGCAATTTGCTATGCTTACCATCACATTCTGAACCTATTCATGAAAATACATATTCACACCAAGATAACATAATATCTATACCATGTCCGTTACCCAGGTTTCCCCACAATATAGCAAATACACATAGGCCTATAAATAATGTATTTGTAATCAGGGCCTGCTAGCTTAGCTTTAGCGGCTTTCTCAAGAACTGCTCTTGGTCCTAGTGCCTGTTTTCGGAATTGTTACAGCTTTATTGAGAACCACTGATCCAAACAACTTCACAGTCCACACTTCACTTCCTTGGGTCCCGAGAAATACACACGTCTAATGCCAACTTCACACAGGGTCCGGTTCTCAAGATAATCATGTCGGAGACATACTGTAGGCCTACAGTACATACATACAGACATACAGAGGTTTGTGGATTTCTAGATAGATATTGGCTGCTGCCAAATAAGAGTTGTTGTCTGTGCTTCAGGAAACTGTAGTGTGAAACTTGGCCAACAGTGAGAATAGCTCTCCAGAACAATAAGTGGTCTCATTGATGTGCAAGTTCTGTGGCAACATTCAACTCAGATTCTTACTTCCTTTTGTTTATCCCATCCGAATGAATTATACCAATATCTCAATCAAAGTGAAAAGGAAATCATCTCCTCAGGGAACGCCATTAATTTTCTGTCCTGTTGGGAATGGCGGCCATTTTCACAAACAGCCATCTCGGGGTCCTCTTTGTGTCTCATGGTCTAATTTCCATTCCTCTTTTCTCGGCCCTCTGTCACAAGCCCCCTCGGTGACAGATGTCATCATTACCCGGCCTCACCCTGCTTGCGTCGCTGTCGAGGGGATGGAAATGAATGCGAGAGTGACTTCATAAGGATGTGGGCCAGAGAGAGAGAGAGAGAGATAGGGGGCACCAGGAAGGGAGAGCGTCTGCGTTTGTATCCCCTGCACGTGTGTGGACAGCTTTCAGGCACCAGGGGCTCCTAATTATCCCAGCTGGACGCTCTCAGCAGCAGGAGAGCAGGCCGGCCGAGGGACCATCCTCAAAAAGGACTCTGTCTGTAGGCTGCTCAGATATTAAATGGGTTGTCGGTCGACGGAGCGCAAAGAGGAAGGAAGTCCCATTGGATGCATGTCTGAAACACGGTAGTCAAGATGGATGGACAGGCCACATTTACATGCAAGATTTAGAATAAGAAGGTGGGCTTTATAAAATGCCAGTTGTGCGAGATTTTAGGGTTCTTAGACTTGTAGTTTCAGAGGTTTGAGAAAAGACGATAAGATCCTGACCAGAGTTCGGTTAGATGTATGTTTTTGGCTGAATCAAGTATATTTGCACTCTGTACATCTGACCAATCTGTATTCACTTTACATACCAGTTTATGGACCTTGGTGACCTTCTCTCTTCATGTTGGCTTTTAGCGTTTCACATGTCAGTGCTGTGATCGTGATGCTGGGAAATCAGATCCATGCAGTATTATAGATGTCAAACTGGATTTGCTTAAGGGTTTCTTTTGTCCAACAACAGACGATCATATGCTTCATGTAAAGTAACTCTCCTTAAAGAGTAGCATGTGTTTGTGGTCTGTCCATGCGAAAAGACCAGGGCATGGCAGCAAATCAGCCTGATCATGCTTGTCGGTGCAATTTTGCTACAGCGCTTATCCTCAGCACTGCAGTTATTAAGTGCAGGTTGAAAAATGATGTCTGTCATTGATGGTTTCCCTGTGACATAATGTAGAGAAAATGTCCTTATGGTTCTGATTGTGGAGATTGGACTGGTTGCTGGTACTTTAGCGCTGGCCTGTCACTGAGAACATTACCGTGCAATAGAGGCAAGGTTTGAAAGTGATGTAATGGCGGCGCAGACATGAAGCCGGGGACGGGAGCAACAGCCTTGAATTAACACCGAAAACAGGGGTTTGGAACCACTTTCGTTGATGATGGAGATCTCTGCTCTCTCTCTCTCTCTCTCTCTCTCTCTCTCTCTACATCTCTCTCTCTCTCTCTCTACATCTCTCTCTCTCTCTCTCTCTCCCTCT
>NC_140266.1:3794702-3799702 GCF_949987555.1 Borostomias antarcticus | reverse complement strand
ATCCATTGACGGCAAAAATAAAACCGGTGAAAAGAGGATCTGTCCATTTATCTTTTATTGGTGAGTGCTACCGTGCATCTTTGATGTCCTTTTTTGAGAGATCTTAAGACGTTTTAAAGTATCTCTGTCTCTCTAGTTTACCGTGGTAAGGATACTTATGTCTCACCCAAGCAGGCACAGGTTTACCTGAGATAACCCCTGACCTTACCTCATCCATTCAATACCTAGGTGCTGTGTAGTTGTGTTTGTTTGTTTCCTTGCTTTTGTTTTGTTTGTGTGTGTGTTTGTGTGTGTGCATGTGTGTGAGCATGTGTGCACGTTCATATGGGCTCCACTTGCTTGTGGGCCTATTGTAGGCTACCTGTGTAGGGCCTACAGTAGGCTATGTACATCTCTCACATCTATATCACTTTATATACAGGAGCATTCTTACTATAATCACAGTTTCCTCTGCCTATTTGAATGTTTTAGGGTCATAAACAGATCTCATAGAATATTCATCTTCTCTTTGAACAAATGAACACTTTTGTCTGGACGCCCGAAGACAGTTACCTCATCGGTTTGATTTAGAGGTAGGAGAAAAAGACTAATGCTTTGAGACACATGGCATATAAATTATTATAAATTACGAATAAATTAAAGATTTTTGAGTAGTAGTTTATTTCTGTAGTAGTTTTGTTGAATGAGAGCCACGTAGCCTGTCTGATACTGTAGCAGACAGCGGCCATATTGGACCTGAAGAATCTGATGACATGGGCATGGACATTGTTGAACTCTGATCTCTCTCTGAACTCATCATAGTGGATGATTACTTTTAAGTTTGTTCTCTCAGAAGGCTAATATGACTTTGGTCTAGAGGATGGGGGGGGGGGGGTACTCTGGCTATGACAGAGCTAACCCAGGTCTGGTCTGCAGGGCTGTATACGTGGAGTCTTCTCCAACAAACTTTAGGGATAGGGGAGGTGTGTGCCTGGGTACTTGAATGATCAAGATCCCATTTAGACAAATAAAGCTTTGATTGATTGATTGATTGATTGATTGATTGATTGATTGATTGATTGATTGATTGATTGTTTGATTGAGGCAGGAAGCCAGGAAAGTGTGTGCATGTGTGTCTGTGCGTCTCAAAGAGATTGGCCATAATCCCTTTTAACCCCTTAAAATACAGTGACAACATTTAGAATATTAATTGGATTTTCCCTATAATACTAGAAAGCACAGTTTCTCAGCTTTCAGCAAGTGTTGGAGTGAGGAATTTTTTAGATTTGTTAGATATTTTTTTTTATTATTATTAAATATTTTTTGGATATTTTTTAAATGTTGCCGGTGACGTGGTCGTATTAAAAGGGTTAAAGCTTGCTAGGAGTTATGTCTGTAAAGTGCAGCTCCTCTCTCATACTGTGGGTCAGTGGGTTCCTCTGGTCATTAAAGGTGACCAGACCCTCTGTCCTCATGCATCCCACTTCCTATTGGCCTATTGGTAAACCCCTCCCACTGACACATCCTTCACCCTCCATATCAGGGTATTCTGAGTGAATTGGCAGATGACCTGGGGAAGATAGCTCGCAGCAAAGATTGTTTCACCACTTTGAGTTTTGGCAAGGCACAGAGAAGTTAGGGATCTGAGGCAGAACTTGAATCGAAATTATAAGTAGAGGATGCAAAAAGGCATGTCGACATCTTTCAGAAATCAAACGTCGTGAAACAAAACAAATGATGTCAACTCAATCAATCACGCCATTCCTTGGACTAAATGAGGCAGATCGCATTTATTTAAGAGCCATAAATTGATTCTCAAAGAGGGCTTTTGTGTCAAGCTGATTTCTGTAATTCTTTTGTGTACATGCCAACTCTGTGATGCATCCGAGCAAATGTTTATATAAACTGGGATTCTACAGTGCAGAGGTTGATTGTTAAAACACCCCAAAGGGTTATGCTTGTTATGAGGTTTGACATTTCAATGACTTCTAAGGAGAAACTGTCACGGGAGCCTTTTAGATTCCTGAATCAAAGCTTCTCACACAGGAACAGCTTCAGACTGTAAAAAGCATTCCTGTATGGCGTGTCCAAGCACCCATCTAGGTAAACAGAGAGTCTGTGTTTACCCATCAATCACTTTCTTTGATTTAGTTCAACAATGGAACAGGTCCAACACAATGAAAGGAAATGTTTCCTAAAATAGGTGTATGAATGACTTTTTTTTTTTTTTTTTTTTTCTTTTTAAGTTTGTATGAAATGGCTGATATACCCCACCTCACCCCCAGTTACCCTCCTCACACCCCACAGCACCTCTCCTGACCTGTACATCCAATGCTGTGTCGTCCCTGGAGTGGAGTGCAGAGCCAGGCAGTACTGGGAGCTGTGAGTGTGTTCGTCTGCTGGAGGCTTGGCTCGGGCACTTGTCCCCTCCCTGTCACCTCTACGCTTTCTGTATCCAGCATGTCTGTCAGGAGCCCCCCCCCCTCCCGCCCCCCACTTCAAAACCAGCTCACCGGGGTTGAAATCAGTCGCAGGGTTGAAAACCATTACGGGACATGGCTGTTGGGTTGTGAGGAAGCCAGGACTAATGAGAGCATCGCTGGAGGTGCCGGGTGGGAACATTCCTGCCATGGGAGAGCCTGATCCTGCTCAGAAACACGTGACCTCTAAGACCCCTGGAGCTCCTGGAGAAGGCCTCAACTTCACACGCAAGATAGGCCTACTGTTCCAACATGGACGTGTCTTCCGACATGTCAAATCGAATACGACGGCCACAAATCATATTAAGACAAACCAAGTGCTGATAGATACAAGTAAATGCCCTACAACTTTTCAAGTCGTGGTAGAGGGCGAGGGCGACTTTGGAGGCTGTGAGTCAGCCATATCTGTGCACTGATTATGTGTAATGAGTGTTTGTATCTGTTTAAAGGTCAGGTTGCAGGGCAATTAAGACTATAATTAGCGAGTGTTGATGTTTACAGCTCGAGTTCAGTCTCCACTTCTCAAAGTTGCTCACTGGAGTAATGGACTCCATCTCTGGTTGAGTTGTAGTGTGCAGTCCGGCACTGGACTTCAGTTATACTGGACTTCATGGAGGTTTAAAGACTTTGCGTCAATTAATGAACATTTGAAGCATGACTGAGCTGTGTGGGATATGCATCTCTTCCAGTGATAATGTTAAGTAGATGGTTGCCGGGGTAAAAAGCAGAAAGAATCGAGTGAATGAGTAACGAGTAACGAGTGAAGAATCCGCTGAGTTAGGAATCCCTTTTAGGGTCTGCTGTCGCTGAAGTTTAACATTCCTGTCCGTCAACGAGTACCTTTCTTCGGGAACTCTAAAGCCAGAAGTGTCAGGCCTGTGCGAGCTTTCTTCAAGCTCACTCTTTGCCTTTACATCTGTTGTCAGAAGTTTAGCTTTGAAATGCCAGAGCGTTTCAGTCCTGTCTACCTCAGTCTCCAGCGCTCTCCAATTAGTGTCAGTGGAGTCAGTCTACCACTCATCCTTGGTAGAAATCCCCCCTTACGCTCCTCTGGTTGTTACAAAGCTAAATATATTCTCTTCGAAAATGCACAAAGGCAGATATGACAGGCGGGATTTACAGATCTGTCTACATACTGCGGGTGATCTCTTGAGACACGGCCTACACGAATATGCCCAAACGCAGCCAGCCCTGGGTCACAGTGGGGGGTCCGGTCAGGGCCCCCACCTCCCCACCTGTCCCAGGAAAGAGAATAGGAGACTGTTGTGGGCGCTTGAGTGATGGGGGAGAGCGCAGGCGGGCCAGGCCAGGTCGGGAGAGGCAGCGAGGAAAGTGACGCCCCCCCCCCCCCTCCCCCTCGTTTCCTGACCCAGGCTGCCTGGCTCTCTCAGGCGGTGGGGGGGACCAGGACTGCGCTGTTTGGGACGACCGTCGAAGTTCGCCGGGCTCACGAGACGAGGTCTCTGTGGAAGTGTGGCCCTGCTGGTTGACTTCTTCTAGCCCGAGGAAAGTGCTCTGTGTTGGGATCTGAGGAGAGCAGTGGGTGGGCTAGGCATGTCACATGGCTTCTGTGTTTTGGTGCAGACCACCATGTCTTAACCTGACCCGTGCATGTTAAACTGTTTATTGACTCCGCAAACACGCAGAGTGGCTGTCCCCCCTGTAAACCTACACAATCCCATTGTGTCATGCATGTTAAGTCACCATGCACGCAGGAACAGGCCTCAGCGATAATGCTCTGTGATTGGATTAAGATGTGAACTGATTTATGTGTCCGTGCACATGTGAAAGTAGGTGTCACATGACGAGATTTATGGATTACGTATCTGGATCTCTGACTTTGGATTTCATCTCGGAGTACTGTACCTGAGTGTGCTTATAGCGTGGAGAACATACCGGAAATGCAACAGCATGTGCTTAGAATTCTGAGTATTGCATGGATTTTTAATACTTGATGCTTATTTTGATCTTAACCTTTTTTTATGCAGTGTTTGCGAGTTGTATAACATATGCAGGGATTCGTCTGTGCTTTACATCGGGGTCACTGTGTATCTCTCTTATTTTTATATCGTTTTAACTTTTTGTTTTCAATTTCAATTTAGTTTTGATTAGTTTTAAAGCAGGTTTGCTAGTTTAGTTTAGTTTTTATTTTTGGAAAATGCTTAGTTTTAGTTTAGTTTTTATCAGTTTCAGTATTAGTTTTCGTTTTTTCTTCTTCTGCGCTAGCCTCATGAGACTATCCTGATCTCGCGAGCTCACGTTGTTTCACTCCGTGTGAAACAAGCCATCTGGCGCACGTCAGGTTACTTCTGCGCAGGGGCACAGCTAAGAAAAAATGGAGGATAGATTTCATATCCACCCAAAATATTAGGCTTATGTATAAAATGAAAAAGACTAAAACTAAGGACATTTTCTCAATAATTTTAGTTTATTTTAGTTAGTTTTGTAAACACACAATACGGTTTTAGTTAGTTATCGTTTGTTTGTAAAGTCTAGTTTTTATTTTTATTTCAGTTAACTAAAATGTTTTTTCACACCTAG
>NC_140266.1:3777202-3789702 GCF_949987555.1 Borostomias antarcticus | reverse complement strand
CGGAGATTTGCACTCATTAATTAGCGCGGGGTCCCGTCCCGACGCGAGCAGAACCAACGGCGGCTTGACGGAGAACCTCCCGCAGTCCGGGGTTCCTCTCCGGAGGCCCCGACTGGGAAATTAGGTCCATCTGGGCCACATCTGGACCTTGTCAGGCCCCCTTGACTGCGCAGGGGAGGGGGGGGGGGGGGGGGCGAAGCGGTCTGACACCAGACAAGGGGAGGAAATTAAGGAGGCAAAGGTGTGACACCTAGGTGAGCGGACTCGCCCCAGGACCGCCCCGGCTCACCTCCACTTAAGTTTGTCCAGATGAGTGCGGACCGACGGTCCGAGCGCGGCCACGAGGCACGTGCACGATAGATGCTCACGTTTGGCAGGCCTGCACGTCACAGTGTAAACAGATCACCTCCGGGGGACGTGGGGTAATTGTGTTCTCCATTTTGATTGGGGGAGATAGCAGAGGGATGCCTGAGAGGCAGTGTTTTTCCTCTATTGTATCGGACACGCTCAATCCTACATAAGCCTCGTGATTTAGACCAGGCCTCCTGTCGGACATCAATGCACCTCCATGTTGACGAAATCCACAGCTTCTTTGAGTTAGTCTCAGACCATCCAATACTTCCCGTATTAGAGTGAAATTCTAGGCGTGGGGGATATTGAAACCAGATCAGGTTGGAGCAAAGGCATTTGGGTTCCTTAGTAGAACCCACATGTGACACGGGGCAGCTATTGTTCTTACAAAGGGGGGATATTGTCCCAACAGATATTGCTAAATTGTATAACATGTATCGTTTATCTGTTAGTCCTGGACATACTTAACAGATTTGCAACGTGATCCCCTGGTTTGAGTTAAGGATCTCTGCTTCAGCCCACCAGTGAGAGTGAATCCAACCTTCAACACAGTTTTTGTGAGCTTTATCACCTGGTTTTGCTGCAGCGCATAAGTCCTTAATTCTTATAACTATTAAACCAATTCTCTGAGGCTAATCGCTGTTTGAACAGTAGAGTGAGTCTAATTCCTTTCCTCAGAAATGATAATAAAACATGCTTTTTTTTGTGCGTTGGCTGTAAGCCAGCGCACCATGAAAAGGGAATGCATTGACCTGCAGTTCTATGTTGCTACCACAAGAGGCAGTAGTCCCAGAACATCAAAACAAAAAGACTCCACAGATTTCCCAGGTCAGCGGTGGATAGGGCTCTGCCTAGCACCGCGAAGATTGTGAGAAAGACTCGTATTTTATATACCATCAAGATGTCTGGCTGTTGTGTCTACGGGTGTACAAATCGGTGCTCTAGTGGCAAACTTTATTCGTTTCAAGAGGAAACCAGCCTTTTAAGAACTGGAGTCGCCTGTGGCTACAAGCCATTAAGCGTACGGACTGGACTGAGGACATCATCAGAAATGCCCGCGTTTGCGGTGCCCATTTTATATCCGGTAAGTTATTTTTGACTACCTGGTTTCACTGGAATGTCTGAAGTAAACAGTGACTTATAACCTGGCTGCACGCTAAGCTAAAGCTAAGTTCAGGAAATGAAGCCTAATGATAGTGTAAGCTAGCTAACTCAAGGCCCGGGGAGTCGGAGAAACCTAATGAAATGGTGAGTCCTGCTTTGCAGCGTTATGCATTTCAGATTGATCATTTTGGCAATGTGTGTGAATATGCTGCTATGTGAGAGATAAGGACCCGTTGTTGCATGTCGTTGACAAAAGCTTCCCCTTATTATGGTGTCATAATGATGGCTTATGAATGATACAGTAGCCCAGAGATGGTTAGCACTGGCAGGGCTATTTTCAGTTTGATAAAAAGCGTTGTGGTGTTTGAGCACGAGTTGTCGTACTCTTATGATGGACTTCGTTTTGGTGTGGAATTATAGTTGTTTAAGTTTTGGTAGGAACAATCAAATTGTCCCAAGTGTTGCAAATTATTGGTACCCCTACCAGTGGCAATTGCTCCTATAAGCCAGGGTAAGCCTGGCTTACCCATACAAATCCAAATAAAACTTGATGTTTGCGCATTCTTTCAGTGAATAACAATGTCGGAGAAGACCCTGTGCAAGACCCCATGGTACGCTACTGCATTATAGACAGACAGTCCTCATTACAATAGGAGTAGGACACTTCAAATCCTATCGTAATTCATTTTTGTCTGGGATGTGATGCACCAGTCGCTCTACGCCTACATGTGGTTTATTTTCGGTGATTAGACTGACTGTTGACTGGCACAGCTTTAGGTGGTGATGGAGGAATGAGCTTAATGTATTGATGCTATTTTGTGCGTGTCTGTAAGCCAGCGCACCTAGTATAGCGTTCGTCTGGTTATCACTCCCTCCCTCCCTCCCTCCCTCCCTCCCTCCCTCCCTCCCTCCCTCCCTCCGTTACTGTGGACAATGTTGGCCGGCATTTCTCTGTTGGCACCACAAGAGGCAGTAGTCCCAGCAAACCAAAATCAAGAAGGACACCAAAATCCACCCACCGATCTCCACTGCACAAGTAGAGTAGTGGGGAGAGCATTGGACTCCCACCCTGGAGACTGGGGTTGAAGACCCGGTGGGGATGACTTTATGGGACTATACCCCAAACCTCCACATGTTCATCCTTTCACTCCTACCTTTACCCCTTGCCTTATAGATCAGATCCTGTCCCAAACCCAACCCATATTCTAACCCCAACCCACACTAGGGACTGGAAGAAGGACACCAAAACCCACCTGCCGATCTCCACTGCACAAGTAGTAGGGTTCCCGGTGGGGATGACTTTATGTTATCATCAGTGTAACTGCTTTAGCCACTGACCGCTACCATTAATGTTATGGAAGCCGCTGCTAGTTGTTGTGAGCCCATGAGCTAACTGGCTATCTCGCTCTCGTTGTGCTGGAAGCATTGGAACTGATGTGTCCAGGTGACAAGACCCATCTTTATTTATCAGACATTACCGTCCTACCAGTCCCGCACAGAAACAAGCCAGCCAACGCACATAAGCCAGGCTTGACCTGGCCTGGTTTTCATAAAGAAGTAAAGCATTCATGAGAAAGTTTCATTCAGGAGGAAGGTGCTTCCAGTAGTTTGAGCAAAATACTGGAAGGCTCTTCCTGATTGACATTCAGCTGCGTCCAAGCCGTTCCTGCTTAGCTCTCGCAGAGCAGCGTGCCTGACTCCGGTCTGAAGCCCCGGGCTCAGCCATAACAGACCTCAGGGCAGGGTTAGGGGGTGGACGGAGTTAGGAGTAAGACCCACTAATGAAGGCAGCCTGGACAGCAGGACCTCCCCTGGCTCTGTGTGTCAGAACCATCCGCATACCGCTCTGCAGGAGAGCTTGGGGTCCGGAGAGGGCCTCCACCTGCTTGTTACAGGATCCCTGAAGGGAGCGAGACCCCCGCTAATGAGAACCTAGCCGGCGCATTGCTAAACCTCCAGGGTGATGCAGCGGGACAGTCGTCCATTCCAACAGGACTCTGAAACAAAACTTCAGGCCATAACTCTATAGATAGGACGTGCCTGAGCATCAGTCACAGCCTGTTAAAGTGAAGTCGTCTGGATGTAAATCACATTGGGCGGGCCGCGGGAAAGAGCGCTGATTGCTCAATTGGCCGAATCATGTGGTGGAGCGGTCAGGCCCTGTGTGTGCGGAGGTGCGGAGGGAAAGAGTACCATGTGTGCGTGTTCATCACCAAAAATGCGACCGGGTAGTCAAACCGCCTGTTCTCCTCGCCAGTCATTGTCCTTCAAACCCATAATTGTGCTAAAATAAAAATATAAACTCAACTCAGCATAACATTATACTTGAGAATCATTCAGTTTATTTTTTCTCAGATAGTTGAAAAGGAGGTTGATAATTATATTTAGTTAAGCGAGGCCCTTACACTGGTGTGGCCCCCTGAGGGCCCTGGCGGGGCTGCGCCGCATTTCAGAAGAGAGCGCGTGCTTTCTCTCACCCGCTGCCCCCCCCCCCCCCCCCCCCCCCCCCCACACACACACACACCACAACCCGTGGACAAAGTGTTCTGTGTGAAAATATGTCATGTAAATATTCCCTCTCGGCATTACAGCGTCACACTGCTTCACCAGAACCCAGAACTCCATCCCAGCTGTTCGCTGTTGACAGTTTTGTGTCTTTTTCTTTTTCCCACATCGGTTCAAAGCGCACCGTCACACTAACAGCAGCAGGTTCTCGTCAAACTATTTAGAACAATTGGAAAATAGCAAATCACGCGGCTGTTTTTAAGTGTTCACGGCACACCTGGATCTGTCTCTAGAACTTTCCATGGGTGTCAGGGGTCACAGAGCTGAAACACATTGAGGGAGAGAAGACCACAGGCCTGTACGCCATGAGGGGAGGGGAGTCTGGCAAAGTCATTTTCTCCAGCTGAGAGCCCCTCATTGGCATTAGACACACCGCTAAGGGAGAGAGGGAGGCGATGGGGAGGGTGTGGGGGGGTATGTGGTGCTGTGTGGGGGGGGTATGTGGTGCTGTGGGGGGTGGGGGGGTGGGGGGGGTATGTGGTGCTGTGGGGGGGTGTCCCCAGGGCGCCCACACAGAGAGAAAAGGCCTTGTGTGGCGGGATTGGGGAGGGTAGGGGGTGAACCTAATGAGGTGCCACCAGACACAAATTCATACTGACTGAGCACCAGAGTAGGAGCTAATTGGTAACAGGGCAGGGCACATATGGGCGTACGTACCGGCGTTACGATTACCCTCTCATCTACAGGGAGAGGGACACGGACAGCACAAGGACACGTCGTCCACCACTGACTGGGATTGTAACGGTATCTTCTTCGGAAACAGCTGGACTCTCCGCGTACGCGTTGACTGTGATCACTTTCCAGTGGTGTCATTGGAATGGCGTTCCCCTCCATTAGTGGGCGGCTGACTGGCTGCAGATAATCCCTCCCTGTCATGTCCAGAGCTGTGTGTTATGGGAGGTGTGTAATGAGCTGTATGGTCAGGGTCTTAGATACGACCCAGGAGGCCAGCAGTCCTATAGATGGGCCGTTCTCTACTGCAACCTTCCTGTCCTAATTTCCCCTGATATTATATCTGGACTATAGAATGAGTGAAGTAGAACGAACTCCTCCACATCATCTTCACTTGCAGTAATAACAACATTGTGGGAATAATAACAACGTTTTTCTGACCGTCTTTTTAGTTCTACTATTAGAATGAGCTAAGTAAAATTATCAGATAGGCAATGATAGATATAGAACTGTGCGTGTTTGTGTGTGTGTGCGTGTGTGTGCGTGTGTGTGCGTGTGTGTGTGTGTGTGTGTGTGACAAAGCTGTCTGACACATTGCACACTTTAAGAGGTAAAAGATAGACCGAATGTAGCAAAAGCAACAACTATTTAGTTTACAACAGAAGGGAAAACAATTCCTTAGTTGTCTGTTCTTACTCTCCTTCATTTGAAGCCTCAGATACAAGAACACAGGTGCAGGGTGTTAATGGGCGTGGCCTACACACCTGTAGACACTCAACATTATAAGACAGTAGTAACTGGGGAATTTGTCGTTCATAATTGGTGCACTAATATGTATATAATTTGATTAATTAGTTTACATGGGCCCAAAATATATATTAAAATGCACGCACATCTAACAAATAAATTATACATTTAAGGGGAAACATTGAGTCTTAGTAAATATAGCATCTTCACAGTGTGTGTAGATGAGTGAGAAGTGTCTCTGAGTGTTCAACTGTGATTGACTCGTAGCGTTCTACATCTGGACCTACACATGCCAACAAGAGGCTGACAGCTTGTACAGCTGGCTACTTAAACGCAGACAGCCAGACCCCATGAGCCGAGGTCCCAGGGAGAGCTTGCCTGGGCCCAGACCTTTCAATCCACCCACTCCACAGAGTTGACTGATTCTTTTTTTTACAAATCTTTTTATTGCAAACAAGTCATACTCCAGTCACCAACAAGAAGTAAGAACAGTAATAATAAATACAAACAATACAGGTGCATACCAGTTTGAACATGAAGACAAATGGGGAATAAAGATAATGATAAAAAAAAGGAGTGCATCATTGAAAAGACCTCATTGAAAATAAAATAAAATAAATGTTATGCTCCATATACACTTCAAGGTCCGTAGAGAGTCCTTGTTTACAGTTATTTTTTTACTTTTTAACCCCCCCACCCCCCACCCCCCACCCACAGGTATGATCGGGCCACAAATAATACAAAAAATTAAAAAAGGAAAAAGTCGAGTTATGCAAAAACAGTCTGTAAGAATCCGGTACAAGGGAAGAAAATAATAGTAAACATTATCGTCCAGGTGAGAAGAAAATAAAAATAAATAAAATAAGGTTTCGGTAAAAGGGAAAAAGTTGACTGATTCTTGGAAAAACGAAGTGGAATGAGTTGACAATTCTGTCTGATATCAGGCACAGGGGGATCCAGATGGCAGGGTGTCCAGGTGCCCGTGTGTGTGTGTGTGAGTGTGTGGGGGGGGGGTGCAGATGGCAGGGTGTCCAGGTGCCCGTGTGTGTGTGTGTGTGTGGGGGGGGGGGGGTGCAGGTGGCAGGGTGTCCAGGTGCCCGTGTGTGTGTGTGTGTGGGGGGGGTGCAGATGTATGTGTGCAAATTAATGAGTAATGTCTGTCTCTTCATATGAGCATGATGTGTGTGCCTGTATGAGGGAGGACATGTTTGATTCCCTGATTCCACGCTCATTACTACTGTGGAGGCGTCTGACAGTTGGAGGCGAGCTGATTTAATGTGACTCGCTCCATCATGTGTTCGCCATCTTTGAAAACAAACGAAGAATCAGGAGATGAAAACCAACCAGAACCCCCAAAAAGGTTGATTGATATGGTTTCCATACTGTATGAGCAGCCATGAAATTCAAGACCCTGTTGAGGTCGTTGGTTGGCAGGGTAGAGGTTGCGTGACCATATGGCCTTCGTGACCGTTGGTTTGTATTAAAGGTACCCAACGAAACGTGAATCAAAACAATCCGTTCTTTGTTTATTTTTGAAATTCCTCTTTTATATGGTTCCATGTAGTCTAATAAACATGTTGAATCACTTGAATGTCGTTCCTACCTTTTAATTTCTTTGCAAAATGATATTTAGCTAATGTTTTGAAAACAAAGATGTGTGAAACGTCACTATTATGTGCTCCCATGTATTGACGCAATGACGTAGTACGTGATTTTCGGGGACCACCTTCTCAAATTTGCTCTAGAGCGCATACTAGTGGTCAAAAACTACATTGGGTACCTTTAAGGGATTGTTTTGGGTTGGACCCGCACATTGAAACACCATAGCCCTCTCTAAGACGCTTCTCTGAGTAGATTCTAATCAGGCAGGATTTACATGTAATAAACCTTGCTGACGTTCCCATAATTGGCCTTTAGGTCAATATCTATTAGTAAGTAAGTAAGTAAGTAATTAAGTTTTATTTATATAGCGCCTTTCACAGCACGAATGCACAAAGCGCTTTACAATACAGATAACACATAAAAAGGAAGAAAGAGCGACATTACATCATTTACATACATACATATTACATCCCTTAAAGTGACTGCCCGGTCAGTGCAGTGAGAGATTTTTGTCCTAAATCTCCGGGGGTGGGGCCAGGCCTTGTACAGGGGTGAAAAAAGCATTCCCAGGTTGAACCTGAGACCATGTCACCACTCTCAGCCAGGGACGGGACCCGAAACCGAAACTAATCCACGATGAAATGGTCTTGGG
The DNA here is from genome assembly GCF_949987555.1 of Borostomias antarcticus. Lineage (NCBI taxonomy): Eukaryota > Metazoa > Chordata > Actinopteri > Stomiiformes > Stomiidae > Borostomias > Borostomias antarcticus. The sequence goes on along the minus strand of NC_140266.1, from coordinate 3,782,009 downwards.
AGGCGGCTCCTTAGGGGCCTGCCCAAAAAGTAAACATATCATGCTTCAACAGACTGGGTCTCGTATCTTCAGCTTCTAAAAACAACAACATGTGAGACACTCAGGCAGTTGTTGACAGCCCACTGATTCATTATCCCACCACTGTTTTTCCATGACAAGGTATCCGCACACTCAATAGGGAGCCATAACAGGCCTGGTCCTCATTAATAATGCAATCACTTGACTGGGTGTCTGGTGCATTGAGAGTATACAGACTCTCGCCACAAAGCGTCGGCTCCCAAAGAACTTTCAACGAATGAGCTCAGGAGGGTTCAGAAGCCCATCAACAACATCACCAGCAGCCACAACTAGGAAGAGAGAAAAAAGAGGCCTTATTCTTCTTGTGCTAATCTTTCCTCTTTTTTTCTCCGCTGCTTTGCGGGCCTCTGTGAGAATTTTTTATTTTTTTTCCACACCTCCTTTCTCCGGTGAAACAAAAAGAGCCACCTCTCGTTGCTACAGGCCCCCGGTTCCCTGTCCTAATCCCCTACTGGAGTGCCTCTCCTGGGCGCCAGAGGCCCGTGGGGTCTCCCAGACAGCCTGGGGAGTCCAGGTCGTATTTCTCTCTGCAGAAACAAACGGTAACTTCAGGTGACAGGACGACGCTTGGCTGAGATGTGAAAAAGGAGGGAAAATAAAGAAGTTCTTTTTGATTTTTTTTTACCGTGATTGTTTGATGACTAGGTTGGCATGACGATGACTCCACCTGTGAAGTGTGCCAGCTCCTCTAGTGTCGACCCGGGCTTCAACCTGGCTTCAGGCCCACCGGGCGAGGGAAGGATTGCAAGCCGATGTCGTTGTACATATTCCATTACAAAGTCTCTTGGCAGACGACAGTATACAAACCACAACACGCAGCTTCTTCAGAGCTGTCAAACCGACGCCACTGGCGCTTCTTGTCTCCTGGCCCACATATTCTCCGTTCTAAACTCGCCTCGTGACGCGCAGGCTAGTGAAGTATCGTCGTGTTACCGTCAGAGCAGCAGGCATCGTGAGCGGGATCTCCTGAACCTGCAGGAAGACCAGGAGAAGGAGGCCATTGATTTTTCCACCGCCCCCCCGGTCTTCCATACTCCCTAGTCTGTCTCTCTGTCTTGCCTAACAAGCCTCAATCAGGCCAGTGCATTAGTTTGATCTTCACAGGGGTATTGCTATCGATCGCTCCGCGTCTCTGTGATGATAAATTCACCGCTCGCCGAAGCCCCTCTCAGCCCCTCCCACAGGCTCTCTGAGCAGGTTCCTGCTGTAAAAGGAGCAGAATAAACATATTCCATTCAATAAGGTTGAATAATTGATGTGAGAGCACGGATTGCTCCACATCAACCCTGAGATTATTGCTACTGTACATGTAGCAGTCATGGCTTTTAACTGGTAGTTCACTTGTTTGTTTTCACTGCAAATAACCCAGTGAAGGCGAGTCAGATGGTGGTATAACACTGCTAGGTTAATACCTTCAACATCAGTTTCAGTGACACATTCCAACTTTTAGGCTACTGTTTAATCCCCGTTTTGTGTTCAAACACAAAAGCACGCCTCTTTCAGTTGGGACTCTAGAGAGGGTTGATTGACAGAGCAGATGGACAGCTGTCAGAGGCCGGCTCAGGAGGGGGGGGTCCCCTGTGTCAAAGTGACTAAAGGGAACTCCTGTTTACACCCCCCCCACCCACCCCGCCTCCATCTGAACCCCCCCCCCCCAGGAGCCTCCCTCTACCTCCTCATTAGCACAGCAATGACGGCCGGACACTGAGAGCCATGAGGGGGGGCCGCTGAGGGGCCACGGAGGGTGAAGTGTGTGTGTGTGGGGGGGGGGGGGGGGAGAGGGAACCACGGAGGGGTGAAAGAGCAGGGGACATGGGTGCTGAGTACCCCCGCGGCGGCCCTTTTAGACCAGATCGGGTGACAACACCGCATGCCAGAGTTTATTTAGCATCGGGCAACAAGTCGTGAGGAAACTTGACCCCGTTACAGACGGCGGGTCGCCTTCGCTCGCTCTCAGACAGCCTGGTGACCCGCCGCCGCCCCCCCGCTGTCAGGGGGAGGCTCCACCCCCCTCAGCAGCACCCCCCCCCAAACCCCCACCTCCAGCCCCGTGCCACGGGAGCCCGTCCAGCACCTCTTGGGTTTCACAGACGCCGCCGGCGAAGCCCGCTGACGACCCAGCGGCGGTGGCGTGTGAAGCGGTAAGAGGATCTCCGGACGGACGGGGGGCCGCTCCCTGGATCTGCCGTGGCGGGAATGCGCCGGACACCCCCAAGACAGTCTCGTCCGTGCGTGTGTGTGTGTGTGCGCGAGTGTGCGTGTGCGTGTGTGTGTGCATGCCATCGTGTGCCACTGGAGTAGAGGCTCTCTTTCTCAGCCCCCTCCCCCCCACCACCCCCCTCTCCCTCATCCACGTCATGCGACCCAGAGCCATGTTTATCAGTCCAGATCCAGCCTGCAGATAGAACATTGTTTTTCAGCCTGATTAGCTTCTATCTGTTTTCGTGATTGGATGAAGAGGGCAGAAGGACATAATGACAAACACTTGACTGTTGATCCTCTTAAAAAAAAGAAGAAAAAAGAATCCCATATCTTTCCTCTAAATGATCATTTGAATCAGGCTCATTATCGACCCGCAACCCGCATTGGGGGAGAGACGCGGCGTCACCTGGCGCTGGCACGAGAGATGAGCTGAACCCGAGGACCAGTCGGTCCCACTCCCGAGTCTCCTAAAGAGAACGTTTCACTGTCTAGTATTTACACAGTCGTTCCAAAAGCAGATAAACTCACCATCAAGCTCATCTTTAGGGACTCGTCAACGAAGGGCACATCAATCTCTAGGAAATAAAAGACCAGGGTCCGTGAGACTAAAGAGCATCCGCACTCATCGTAGAGGCTCTTGGGACCGGCTGTGTTGCTGTATGTTAAGTGTGATGAGTTCTCCATGATGCTCGAAGGTCGTCGGAGTCTGGAGACCGACCCCCGGCCTCTGGAGCAGCCGGTAGAACGAGGAGCGGGCCGATCACGTTTAGTCTCGGCGCTCGCTGGGGTTCGAGCGTGCTGGTCTCACCCCGGAGGGGTTTTGCTCCGCTCTCCTCAGCGGAGACCTCTCCTGATAGCGGAAGATGGACGAGCGCTCCTAGGAGGTGTGGGATGAGTCTTCCCTGGTCAAACTGCACCGCCGAGCCTCTCGGCCTTGAGAAACGACATCATCCGGACTGCTCTCCTGAGGGAACGATGGAATACAGATTACATGGACATTCCATAGCTGAGATTAGACCTGATGCAGCGCTCACCTATTCCACACTAAGCAAAGACACGTCTAAAAGACGTCTTTTAGATGTCTTTTTCGTCTTTTTCGGACGTCCAAAGACATCCAATTAGGAGCCAGAATGAAAGTTTTTTTAGACGTTCAGATATTTAACCCGTTCTGCACGTCCACAGACGTCTTAGAGGGGTCCAAGCCAGACGTTTGAATATTCAGGGGTCCAGCAGACGTACAAATGGGGTTCAGGACCGACGGACGTTATTAAGACATGATCTGAACGTCTCCCTGACGTTGTGTATTTGCTGGGTCATCTCGTCCTCTTTTATGGTTTTGTGTCATATTACCAGTGGAGTTAGTCGTCATCCTATTTAGGTTAACTAGAAGTACAGGGGAGATTGATTCAGGACAGCTATGAAGACTTCAAAATACCGCTGCTCACGAATAACACATTCAGTGTATACACACACTTAGGACTTGCACTCAGGAGCCTGTTTAGTTTGCCTAAACACTCTCCAACCATCTGGGACAGGTTGCATAAGTGACCCTCAGCTAGATTAATACTATCCAAACCACCCCAGAATACGCCGTGTCCACACTGAGGGGCAGCTCAGGCTGTTGTAAATATTGCTGTGTTCGGGGTTTACATGTGGAGGTGAGAATATGGTTTTTATATACATGGCGAGGCTAGTGTGTGTGCGGGCGTCGCCTCCATCCCATCAGTCATGTCTACAGTAGAGCTCAGGTTCCACTCGCGGAGAAACTCTCCTTCCATTTCTAAAGTAGACGGAGTCTCACTTAGACTTTCTCACATAAGCCTTTGGCTACAGTATATTTGCTTTCTGGGAAAAAAAAGGTTTATTCAGAATCAAATGTTTACAGTAGTTTGTTTGTTGGTTCCAGCTGACCCCTGACATATCATCTAAACATATCTCAAACATGTTACAGTTACACATCACGCAAAACAGGCAATTTGTAAAGGAATAGTTTAGACCTGCTTAGTCATACTCTAGTTCTTTTGTTTGTTTGTTTATTTGGTTGTTTGTTTGTTTGACAGATGCCAACCAGGAGCAGCAGATGAGAACAGACATCGGGAGGACAGCTCTGACCCAAACACTGGTAAACACAGTGGGTGGGAAAACCTGGAGGTGGATGAAATTGTATACAGTCAAAATAAAGACAAATAAAGGCTGTCCACCTCTTCTCCCAGATGCTCAAACTGAACCTCTATCCCAGCATGCACCACTGCCACGGTGCAGATGGGAGACAGACAGACGTCTGCGCCCGGGCAGGGGTCACGTGTGTGCTACACGTGTAGCGTGTCTCCTCAGGATTGCGGGGTCTAAGGGTTTGGACTGCACCCAGTTCTCTCTCAGATAACAGTCTGCGCGAGACAATCAAAACAAAACATGGCCGATGAGATCTTCCCTCCAGTCAGTCAAGCTTTCCCAGAGCGCCCTGCGATAAGCTCAATCCATCACGCCACAAACAGCAACATCCATCGGCTGCCTGTCTGTCTGCCTG
>NC_140266.1:3762202-3772202 GCF_949987555.1 Borostomias antarcticus | reverse complement strand
AACCTGATTTTGAGAGGCTGGCAATGTATAATTACCCCTTAAGCACAGATAATCACAATCTGTATCAATGGCCAATTAGTGTAGACATGAGCTGAGGGCCCCCTTGGGAGTGGAAGACCACAGGCATGGAGGGGGGGGTGGGGGGGGGAGGGGGGGGGGTAGCTTGGCAAGACTAGCTGTTGACTCATATCCCTTCAGACATGGACGTCATATCATGATGAGTTCTCTAAAATGCAGTAGTTTGGTTGTAAAACAAAACAGCCTGGAGCTGCATGTCTGTCATAGTGATTCCTGTTTGCTTTGTTGCCTCCACAAGACCAGCTGTGACATGAGGATGTTTTTCTACCTCCTGAAAGTCCACTGATGTCCTATCTGTCTCAGGCAAATCCATGTTGGACTCTGCACCTTCCTAGTCTCTCTCTGTGTCTCTCTTCATATCTTTCTCATTGTCTCTCTCTTTCTCTCTCCCTCTCTCTCTGTCCGTGTCTCTTTCTCTCTCTCCATCCCTCGCTCTCTCCGTTTCTCTCTCTGTCTCCCTCCATCTCTCACTCTCTCCGTCTCTGTCTCTTTCTCCGTCTCTCTCTCTCTCTCTCTGTCTCTTTCTCTGTCTCTCTCTATCTCTCTCTCTCTCTCTCTCTCTCTCTGTCTCTTTCTGTCTCTCTCCATCTCTCTCTCTCTCTCTCTGTCTCTCTCCATCTCTCACTCTCTCCATCTCTCCCTCAGGCGCCTCAGATCTCTTCATGACGTCCGTAGAGCCTTAATGGGAGGCTGAGATCTATCGGCAACAGTAAGTCCTGTCTCCCTGTGTCCTGTCTCCCGCCCTGTGTCCAGACCTTGAGGCACCAGCCCCGCCTGGTCCTCCTATAAGAACAGACTTACACAGCTCCACTAACCCAATCACTGTTTACAAGCAACTCCAGAGGTCGGCTTTAAAATACCTTTAAACAGACAGATGTACAGATAAACGTGAGCGAGAGTAAAGGGCTTATTTAACCCCAGAGATAGCCCTTCTGTGGATCTGCAGCAGTTGAGGTTGAGTAACCTGAAGGTCACTGTTTAGGGAGATTAGTTCTTCCGTCGTAGAGATGGCTCAAGCTGTGTCTCCTCTTTTCGCTGCTACAACCGAAGCTTGGATGAGTGCGTGAACTCCGTCTCCCAGAATCCCTCCAGACATCCTGATTTCTCTCTGCGTCAGCTTGGTGAGTTTGTACAGCACATGCATTTCACTTAGGGAATCAGCCACTTGGTACAGAACGGTCTGAGGTAGGATTCAGTCCCCATGGCCTTTAAAGGCGGAATAATTGAATAGTTAAATGACTCCACTATGGTAATGAGTTGACTTTATTGTTATAATATAATTGTCTTAATGTTATTTGCCAAGGGAAAGCAGTATCTTGCCTGTACAAATTAGTTTTCCCTCTTGTGCTCAGCACAGCTACTGTATCTTTGCATACAACTTGTTTTCATGAAGGGATGGAATCTACAGAGGGTGAATCAGTTTACGATGGTTGTAGAAATTAGGACCTGAGTGAGTGATATGGGAGGTAGAGATAGAGCTACTAGAGTGATATGGGAGGGCTGGAGATAGAGCTACTAGAGTGATATGGGAGGTAGAGATAGAGCTGCTAGAGTGATATGGGAGGTAGAGATAGAGCTACTAGAGTGATATGGGAGGTAGAGATAGAGCTACTAGAGTGATATGGGAGGTAGAGATAGAGCTACTAGAGTGATATGGGAGGTAGAGATAGAGCTACTAGAGTGATATGGGAGGGCTGGAGATAGAGCTACTAGAGTGATATGGAAGGTAGAGATAGAGCTACTAGAGTGATATGGGAGGTAGAGATAGAGCTACTAGAGTGATATGGGAGGTAGAGATAGAGCTACTAGAGTGATATGGGAGGTAGAGATAGAGCTACTAGAGTGATATGGGAGGGCTGGAGATAGAGCTACTAGAGTGATATGGGAGGGCTGGAGATAGAGCTACTAGAGTGATATGGGAGGTAGAGATAGAGCTTCTAGAGTGATATGGGAGGTAGAGATAGAGCTACTAGAGTGATATGGGAGGTAGAGATAGAGCTACTAGAGTGATATGGGAGGTAGAGATAGAGCTACTAGAGTGATATGGGAGGTAGAGATAGAGCTACTAGAGTGATATGGGAGGTAGAGATAGAGCTACTAGAGTGATATGGGAGGGCCGGAGATAGAGCTACTAGAGTGATATGGGAGGTAGAGATAGAGCTACTAGAGTGATATGGGAGGTAGAGATAGATCTACTAGAGTGATATGGGAGGGCTGGAGATAGAGCTACTAGAGTGATATGGGAGGTAGAGATAGAGCTACTAGAGTGATGTGGGAGGTAGAGATAGAGCTACTAGAGTGATATGGGAGGTAGAGATAGAGCTACTAGAGTGATATGGGAGGTAGAGATAGAGTGATATGGGAGGTAGAGATAGAGCTACTAGAGTGATATGGGAGGTAGAGATAGAGCTACTAGAGTGATATGGGAGGTAGAGATAGAGCTGCTAGAGTGATATGGGAGGTAGAGATAGAGCTACTAGAGTGATATGGGAGGTAGAGATAGAGCTACTAGAGTGATATGGGAGGTAGAGATAGAGCTACTAGAGTGATATGGGAGGTAGAGATAGAGCTACTAGAGTGATATGGGAGGTAGAGATAGAGCTACTAGAGTGATATGGGAGGTAGAGATAGAGCGACTAGAGTGATATGGGAGGTAGAGATAGAGCGACTAGAGTGGTGTTCTCCTGAGGGTTCAGACCCATCCAATGGATCACTGACGTTCCTTCAGACCATCTCTCTAAGTTCCTCCTGTCCACCATGCGTTATGAATATAGGCCAGGAGGCCTGTTCAAATCAAGGGGCCCTATGTAAACAGTCCAACGAGGGCCAAGATAATCACAGGCCAGCTCAGCGCCAAGTCAGAGTTCAAGAGAGATACGTGTTATTCATCTGGAGAGAACAACCCCTGGGGTTTCACTCAGGCGTGGCGAGAGACCGGCCTGCCGTCAGGAAACGGAGGAATGCGGACTCTGACATCGATGACGTTGGAGATCGGTTTGGGGGGGGGGGCTCGGTGATTATGCCTGTGATTCCCCCCGAGAGAGTCTGTCACTCTACCAGCGTGTGATGTGCTCTGGACCCCAGCGCACGGAATAACATCCAGATTGCAGAACATGTACTGTAGCTGTATCTATGATATGGGAGTGGTCTATTAGCTCATTTTCCAATCTTTAGCGCACGGTCCACTTATTTGAAGATCTTTTCATGTCATAGAGTAAGACTATAAGCTTCTATACTCTATTCTATTCGAATGTAGCTGGGGTGCTTTTAGGACCCTGGGGAGAAGGGAGGGCATAAAGATGGAGACAGGGTTTGACATGAACCCATGAAATTTTGGAGTGGATCTGAAGCACACGGCAGGTCCACAAGCTGCCCAAACACGGCCGCCTGTTCACCTCCCTTCGTTGTCCATCGGGCGCGTCTTGAAACGGACAGATCTTGACTGAAGATCAGAGAGACACAGGGTTTGGACCGGTATAAAGCTTTGACCTAAGTAATGCAGAAATACCAAACATATCCTGCTCGCACACACATGCACGCCCACAGAGCCACGACATGCATTCGTGGGCAGAGGTCTGTGCTCTCTCTGACCACCATTTCTAGTTTGTGGCAGTGACCCGGTGACAAAGGGTTAATGAATGTTAATTAAATTGTTATTTTCCATGTGTACCCTACTGTACCACAGGGAGAAATGTGACATTGTGACATGTGACAGTTTAAGCTATCACTGTTTACCCACTGTCAACTTAAGGGTCCCAGTATAAACCCTTATTATATTACATTACATTATATTGCGGTCATTTAGCTGATGCTTTCATCCAAAGCAACTTACAATAATTGCATTTAACGTAGGAAAAGCCAATGTACTACTACATGCTACTTGCTAACTCACAAGTGCATCTCCTTTCTAAAACAAGTGACGAGAATAATCTAATGCTGAAGGCAAGAATAGTAATCGTATTATTTGCTGTGGGTCTTTGTATGCTTTCAAGGCATGTTTGATGATTATCGTGTGCACTATCATTTGATACTGTGCAGTGGTAACACAGTTTGCCTTGTCTGCTGTGGATTTGCTGTGTGGGTGTACAGTATGTCCCATAGTAGGCCATGAAGCATTTTGCCTGGCCCCTATATTGCTTAGTTCCCCCCTTGGGTGCAACCAACCCCCAAGCAGCCACTGCCTCATAACCCGTATCGACCCCATCCCCTCTCTTGTTTGTTACTGTACTTTCTTTGCTTTGACTTTGGTTCGGATTCCCCCCCCCCCCGCCTCCATTAGACATGTTTTCACCTCAGTGGTGATTTTTTTTAGCATTGTGAGGATCGAATAAATCTTGGCTTGGCTTGTTACATCAGCCTCTGGTCCCGATGACTCTGAACTCACACCTGTCTGGGTACACTGACCTTGTCAAATTATAGGGGCGGCTGTAGCTCAGTTGGTAGAGCGGGTTGTTCAGTGATCGAAGGGTCAGTGGTTCGAATCCCAGCTCCGACTGTCCACATGTCGAAGTGTCCTTGAGCGAGACACCTAACCCCAAATTGCTCCCAATGAGCAGGTTAGCACCTTGCATGGCAGCTACCGCCATTGGTGTGTGTGTGAATGGGTGAATGAGAGGCCATTGTAAAGCGCTTTGAGTGCCGCTAAGGTGGAAAAGCACTATATAAGTGCAGTCCATTTACCATATATATGGTTATTATATATGATAAATGTTTCTTGTAGGATCCCCGACTCCTATTAATGAGGGTGGCATAGTCACTTATCACATAGTTATAACATGGTAATAACTAGTGAATAGGAGCAGCCATACAAGCTGAGTTGTCTTTGTGCCACACTAACATCACGCATATCCGTTGCCAGAAGTTCTGGTCGTTCTGTGAAAAGAAGCAGAAGATTGAGGTTCCTCGACTGGATCTGACCCCCTGACCCCGTTCTGCTGGACGGTGCCTCCGATGACACGGCGACAGCTGCGGCTGCTTTTCTTACCGCGCACGGAGATCGTGTGAATGTGTGAATGGTGCGTCTCCTTTGAAGCGCGAGGAGCGAGCGTGGTCAGTATGCCGGGGTCTCTGTAATTAGAGTCCCGGGGTGCGCTGGGGGGGGGAGGAGGCTGGGGGGGGGGCTGTAAACACTTCCGAAGAATATCACCCTGTCCGCCACCCCCCTGCCAAGCTGTTTAAACCTCCGCAGCCAACGAGGATGACCTTCTGTGGAGGATCCACTGGGAGGATTTCTACCCAAACACCTTTTACAATATTCCAAAGTATACCAATAATTCGGTGGGGGTAATTATGAGTATGTACCCCTGACCAGCTTAAATGTTAATTCTAGTTGCAGTAGACGGGAAAGGTATTTGTTTGAATTGGATTGATTTTGTGCAAGTGCGTGAATGAGTGTGGTTGTGTGACTGGACGTGCTGCTATGACTGATGAATGTGAAAGAGTGAGTGTCTTAATGTAATGCTAAGTCATCTGTATTGTACTTTGTTTTACTTATTATGTCTGTTGTTTTTATCTGTTACCTGCAGATGCAAATTAGCCTAAGGCTAACTCTGGTGCGATGCATCAAATGTTTTTACATTTATGTTTTAATTGCACATGGTCCCTTCCAAATCAAATTGAAAAGAAAGAAAGAAAAGAGTGTGTGTGTGTGTGTGTCCGTGTGTGTGTGTGTGTCCGTGCACGCGTGCCTGCTTGTACGTTAACCTAAGCATGGGTGTGTGTACTGCCAATGTTAATTAACCCTGACACAGGTTCACAGTTCCTTTGGTGCAGTGATAAATCTTACCGCACATGTGCAGAAGATCGGGACATATTCGTAACAGGGGTCTCTTTTCTCCTGGGAAAGATCCCCGAGTTTGATCTCATTAAGAGAGACCTGCCTCGCCTAATCCCACTCGTTGAGTGAACGGCGTGGATATTGCTGTTGATATCTCTGGGATATCTGTAAAATCCTTGTGTTTTACAGTTATGAGGTGAAATTAATCTCTTTTCTGAAATCACCTCAGAATCGTGAGCTGTGACCTGTAGCAGGCAGAGGGAAGTGAACTCCTGCTCCGCGTCCGCTGACCGCCACGCCTGGCTCATACACTGACAGCCCAGCCCTCCCTGGTTGATGAATGAAAGGCACCGGACACAGACACAGGGGGGTCAGAGGTCAGGGGTGATATCCTCTGGCATGGTCACTGGATGCCATTGACGTGGCGGGAGGCCGGGCTCCCCCGGACCTACGCTTCGCTAATATTTGCTGGCCGGCTTGTTTGGGCTGAGGGGCCTCTTTATTGAGAACAGGCCGGAGGAAGGAAGAACACAATAACCTCCTCGGAGTTTGAAGACCGGGAGAGGAATGCCAGCTCGACCCTGCTGGCTCCGTGTTCCCCACGTCTCAAGACCGTGGGGTGAGAAGGGAGAAGTGAAGACGTCTTCCGTCAAACTTCTTTGCGCATCACGACTGCGAACCGTTTCCCTCGCATTTTCCACAGCTTCCAGAGTTATGCTGGCGATTTATGACCGGTGTCCCTCGGTTTAAGTACTAGATTAGTATGAAAACCAAGCGTCTGATTTATGATCCTGTTAAACTGTAGCTGCTCTGGACGTGACCTCCCCGAGAACGAGAGCGCGTTCGGGCGGGGCGCCTCGGCGAGGGGGGGCCTGCCACTGTCACGACGACGGACGTGACTCCCATGGCCTGCAGACGTTAACAACGTGTTATTTAAAGCCTCAGGGCCCTGCCCGCTGATTAGAAGGCCGACGCGTCACAGGAGGGGCAGGACAGGCCAACTCTGTTACCCCAGGCACAGGGGAGGGCCAGGGGGCCGGAGAGGGAGGCGCGAGACCCAGAGGGGGGACCGGAGGTGACGTCTGCACCCCCCGCCCCCCCCCCCCCCCCAAAAAAGTAGGCGGAGACACAGATGAATGCCATCGCTCATCCCTTTAAATGCACGAGACAGCGAGTCAGGCTCCGATTTGTGCTTCTTCCTCTCTGGGAGGGAGGAGCCAGGGGGTATGATACTTACCTGTCACCGCCACTTGGGTCACTTCATGCCAGTCAGTCATCACGGCTGAGAATCATTGTATTGGCTGCGTGTCACCTGACCTCCAAACCAAGAGAAAGAAACATGAGTGAAGTCGTTACTGTAGAGTTGCACAGTAGAACCATTGTACTGTAGGTTTGGGTCATGTATGGGGTGCTGTATTACACTAGCGAACAGGGTAGCGAAGACGGATGCGAAGAGATGAGTGAAATCTTTGCTACATAACTTTTTTGTATTCCTTCTATGTATGTAACTTTCCTACTGTGTACTATTTGCCCCACTATTTTAAGACTGTATATTTATTTGCCCAGGGACTGCGGGTGGAAATGAGCTGTTTAGCTATAACCTTGTACAGTGCATCTCTCCCTATTCTATAGGGTAAATGTCTACTGTACCTTGTCCCTGTCTTAAAAATAAATAAAATCAATCAATCAATCAACTTAACTAATTGAAAGAGATGTGTCAGGGCTGGACACCCTTCAACCCGCTGGTTCATACCCCTACTAGCCTCCTCCATACTTCACTGGGGGAAATCTCACTGTTGGAGGACCCAGAAATACAGTATGCCACCAAGTTGACAGACATACTGTACCAAGCTGGCTGCGTCTTCCTTGGATCTAGCGCCGGCCAATCGGTATCACTCAGAGTGACGCAGCGATTTCTCACACTTCCAGGCTGCCAGGCAACTAGCTGGGTGGGGAATACGGAGAGGGGGATACGGAGAATGTTGATCGCACGTCGCCATGCCTGAGGGCCCCAACAATGGCCAACAAAGACCGACAAACACAAACAACCCGGTTGCGGTATGTTTGACCAGTGTGCTAGGATTTTCTGACAAACTGTAGTGAAGTTTCCATTACCAGTACCCTTTCCATAACAACATGGAGATGTGACATTTTCCCAAACATTCGAAACCCAACAGCCAACAAGAGAATGTTTGGAATGTTCGTGTTTGCTGGTCATCGTTGGGGCATCACGTGTAAAGGCCTTTTTCCACTGTTCACCTCAGTTATATATTTACGAAGTTGGTTTGTTCTCCTCGGATCAAGGTCCTGGATGACAAAATGTGTCCAGATGTGGATGATGTCACTCAAGTTTCTCACTGTTCTCTTTTTTTTCCCTCCTTTTTAATTTACGACCCTCACCTGACCCGAGTCTGGTCATTAGCACACCTCACGCAGTCATTACGAGAGCCAGCCATCTCCGGCACACAGGCTGTCCATGTGTCCGGGGAATAAACACTTGGCCTAATGCAACAGGCCGTGTTCGAGAATGTCTGGACCGTGGTCAAAGGGGAAAAATCTGGTGAACACTCACAAACACGTGGACACACACTGTACACACACGCGCACACACACGACAGGCACAGACAGACGCACGCAAGCACACACACACAGGCCAGGGAGCAGTTGTATGCTCAGACTGTCTCCGGAGCAGATGGACTATCTTCAGGGGGCAGAGAACTATGAAGCACAAAACCCGGGTGTCTGTCTGAGGTAGAGGAAGTTCACTCAGGATACACACTCACACACACACACACACACACACACACACACACACACACACACCCATCCATCCTGTGTAGCAGACCTTGAAAGCAGCATAGAACCTTCCCCAACATGAGGAGGAGGTTTTTTTGGTGGTGCACCTGGGGTCTTCTCTCCTGGCTGGGCGCGGGGGGGTGGAGCGGGGGGGGGGGGGGGTCTCACCCCTGGTCCAGACTGGTTCCTGGTATTTCTGAGGGGTGGGGAATATTAAAAACACCTCCTCAGGTTCTAGGTCAGTACAGTCGCATAGGGAACCTTATGAAGTTACTGACATTGTTACAGTAACCCCTTTGAAGTCATCTGGAGTCCATTTACTACTCATCATCTCCGCACAGTTGATTGCGTATTGAGCGCCGTTCAGCTCTGCGTCATCCCTCTGATATTGTGCGGACATCAAGAGGGCGTTAGATTTACTGCGCGGTGCCATGACACGTTGGTCCTCTCCAATCCAGTCACACGCCTCATTGTCAACGCCCCTGTGTGATGAAAACAAGCTCTTCCTCTGTCCTCGCAGTGTGTGTGTGTGTGTGTGTGTGTGTGTGTGTGTGTGTGTGTGTGTGTGTGTGTGTGTGTGTGTGTGTGTGCGTGTGTGTATGTGCATCAGGGGAGGATCCCGCCATGGAGATCAGGCATGTTTTGGCATTTTTCCCGAGTGCTACATTTCATTGTGTGTACCATAGTGTGTGCTCAGCTTTTGGGCAAGTAGCTTTCTCCATTAAAGCCAGTACACAATGGAATGCCATCACTGATGACATTAAGATTAGCGGTTCTTTTAGCAGCTTTAAAACCAACCTAAAAAGTCAACTTAAATCTACTCAACACTGCAATCACTAATCAGTTAGGTGGGTTTGTGAATGAGTGTGGTTGTGTGACTGGACGTGCTGCTATGACCGATGAATGTGAAAGAGTGAGTGTCTTAATGTAATGCTATGTCATCTGTATTGTACTTTGTTTACTTATTATGTTTGTTGTTTTTATCTGTTACCTGTTTACAGGGACTGCAGATGCAAATTAGCCTAAGGCTAACTCTGGTGCGATGCATCAAATGTTTTTACATTTATGTTTTAATTGCACATGGTCCCTTCCAAATAAAATTGAAAATGAAAATGAAATCAGTACCAGCATGCACAAACGACTCACAGTAGAAGAATAGCATCGACACCACTGAACCACGGCGGCCATCTTGCATCTATTTGTCTGAGTGGTAATAAACAACGCCGTTGTGGATAGCAGACATCAGAGGCGCATTATTGGATGAGATGTTCTCTCGTAGGTATGACAGGGATGCGACGTTCGTATTTTTAGGAGCGTTTTCTGGCCGGCGGCCCATCGAACGGCACGTCC
>NC_140266.1:3732202-3757202 GCF_949987555.1 Borostomias antarcticus | reverse complement strand
AATATACACAACAGTGTCTATCAGCACAAGCTGTTGTGCCACTGACAGAAAATAAGTACTTCAATGCAATCAACTGCTAAGCTGTACTTTCGTAGCGTTATCTAGAAGGACCCACTGACTGACTCTTTACCGGGAGGCATCCTAGAGTGTCTTGTACGGTACTGTACGTAGCCATGGTAACACGACTCAGTTGGGACAACTCAGGCAGAGGGGGTTGGTGGGTAGCGGGGGGGGGCTTTAATGAAGGCTATGTCAGTATTCAGAGATTGTTTTTCCAGGTGAACACACCTCACCCTCAGATGCTGTGACACACAAGCCTCTTCTCAGCTGTCACCATCCTACAGGGAGTAGGTTGGGTGGATCGTTAGGGGTGATGGGGTGACGTGGGGGTTGGGTGGAACGTTAGGGGTGATGGGGTGACGTGGGGGTTGGGTGGAACGTTAGGGGTGATGGGGTGACGTGGGGGTTGGGTGGAACGTTAGGGGTGATGGGGTGACGTAGGGGTTGGGTGGAACGTTAGGGGTGATAGGGTGACGTGGGGGTTGGGTGGAACGTTAGGGGTGATAGGGTGACGTGGGGGTTGGGTGGAACGTTAGGGGTGATAGGGTGACGTGGGGGTTGGGTGGAACGTTAGGGGTGATGGGGTGACGTGGGGGTTGGGGTGGGGGGTTGGGGTGGGGGGGGGCAGTACTGGAATCATCAGTGTGTCAGCGGTGTTCTCTGCGGCGGGCTGTCAGCCGTGATGCGCTCTCCTTCGCATTCGCTGTGGGTGAACGGAGTGTCAGGCTGGAAGAACATGCTAACGCTCCATAAATATTGAAGAGACGTCTAACCAGGGCTAGATGACAGACCTGAGGAGCGTTCACTAAGCACTGCTGAGGGGGGTGGGAGGGAGGGGGGGTGACAGAGAGTACTGACTGTAGATACCCCCCGTGTCTGTTGTGGATGTCGTAGCATGTCCGTAGAATGTTCTCTCTCCTATGATGCTTTTTTAGCCTCTCTTACTCTGAAATGTAATTTAATGTAATGTATTGCTTTATAAATGTTCTTAGCCGGTAGACAAACATACTCCAGGAGCTTGCTCGATCGCCTTGTTGAGAGGGGTCAGAAGGGGAAGAATTACTGTTTTTTTGCTTCCCTCTGGAATATGTAGAGAGTGGGTCGTATGCCCACCTCCCTTGTTCTCTGTAAAGCGCATTGTGTTGCCTCTGGGTATGAAATGCGCTATATAAATAAAGCTTTGATTGATTGATTGATTGACAGATGAGTACTGAGGAGAGGGAAGCCCACTATACCCACAATACACTTCTATACAGGAAGTAACTTGTTTATATGCTGTGAGTGACAGGGAAAATAAGCCAATTACAGGACGGCAGAAGTCAGCTCCCTGAAGTTCAGTTCTTTGGTCCGTTCCGCCACTGAGAGACACCAACCCCAAGGTTTTAATTACTTGTTTGTTGAGGGCGGGACACCTCCGGGAGAGAGACAACAGCCCTCCTCCTGCTGGAGGTGAACGGGGGGGGAGGGAAGGTATTCACACGGAGCAGCACAGCCAAGGGTGCGAGATCAAATCTCTTAACTTACTCTCCCAGCTGCTAATGAGAAACGACATTGACGATGGGGCCGATTTCCTTCATGGCACCGGCCGTCGCTTTGCATTAGCAGGGCTGACAGCTGATACAAATATTGAGAAAAAAACAAATGCCAGAGAGTGTTATCTGTGTGAGTGACAGCCAGAGGAGGGAACACAAACAGGGAGACAGCCTGTGAAAAGACAGGAGCTTGATTGATCAATGATGCCTCCCTGTTGATGGAGCTGTGATTGCAACTGCCAAATAATGAGGGAAATACTCTATGCAGTTGTGAGTAGAAAGGCATGGTAAATCTATATATATAAATATATATATATGTATATATCTTTTTTTTTATCACTGTTTCCATATACATATACTGTATAATATTAACGAGAATTGTGTGCACACTGCCTGGTGCATATTGTAAACAGTAGACAATTCCACATAAGAAAATGTACCATAAATCGGAAAGCCTGTCCAGTGGGCCGACTGGGGCTACGTACGAACCGAGCGTAATTAGTTCCGTATACAGACACAACCCTCCCTTGTCGCCCCCCCTCCCCCCCCGCGCAAATCCACCTCCTCCGCCTCACCTCTCGCATAAGAGGTGTTTGGAGTCATCTAGCTACCGTACCGTATTCCCATCAGCCTTAGAGAGAGCCAGCAGTCGGCTCCCACAGTGCAATCTGCCCGACCTCGCCATCTCCTCGAGAGGAAAGCGGCTCCGGAGATCCACAGAGACTCACTGGTTCTCTGGGAGATGCTCTGACCTGGAGACACACACACACACACACACACACACACACACACACACACACACACACACACACACGCTCCGCTGCTCTGTCTGCGCGTCTCACACCAGAGGAATACCGGGTTTGTTTACAGGCACGGTATCCCTGAACACTCCCTCTCTCCTTCCTCTCCTTCTCCTTTTTCAAAGACCATCTAAAGTCCAGTTTCCTGACCATCAAAGGCCATTACTTGTCTTTGTTTAAGGGTTGGATACACAGCCCCCTCCCCTCTACCACCCCACACCCCCGACCGTCGACAGTCTGGAGGGGCTCGGCTGCTGGGGTGGTCTTTGTACTCCAGAGAGGCCTGTGTTTTAGGGTGGACAGGCTCGCTGCTGTTTTAGCGAAGGGATTAGTAAAGTTGGTGTGATTACAGATGCTTTGTATTTCCCCTCATAAATTAGTCAATCCCTCTTTTATTCTCTCTAACGGTGCAGGAAGCAGGTCTCCTCCACCCCTGCGTTTCACGGGCTAAGCTGCTCGGGCCCTGGGGGTGTTTACACACACACACACACACACACACACACACACACACACACACACACGCACAGTAGGAACCTGACAAGAGTGACCTGGAGTCTCCCTCGATGACGACGCCCGGGATACAGTGATGGCGCATCGCACGGTTTCTTTGGAATCCACACTATGACCTGTCACGAAGCACATGACCTCAGCCAGCATCAGATCAGTGGCTCTCGTCATCAACCAATGACTTTCATGTACTCCACAGATCTTACAAGCTAGGCTATTTTAAGGGGAAGCACAGCTTGTACGTTTTTGGTCAACGTTAGTATTGGCCTATATAAGTGAGGACAGAGAGGAAGAGGGGTGTGTGTGTGTGGGGGGGGGGGGGTGAGGGCACGTCAGGGCAGGTTGATCCTGGTCTGGAGCACCTCAGAAGGAGAGTCACTTGGGATGGATCACATTCCAAAGCCCTAAAAATGTCATTATACAACGGTTAGTTCTGGTTCTTCATTCTGATTGGCTGGAAGCCGTGTTAAAATGCTTTGTAACACACACCTGGGACCGCATATCATTCCATTTTCAGTATTAATGCGCCTCTCATTGCATTGTAGTTGTACAATGTAGTTGTTGTTGTTGCTTGGCAACCCATTTGTTAGGGGAACTATTTTGCTCCGCGGAATTGAGGGAATGATGCTTCGAATGTTAATATTTTACATTGCTGTGTGTCTAAAAGCGATACAGATACCAGTAGGGTCTGAAATTCCATGACCATCTGATATAACAGACAGCAGAAGAGAACTAGATGGTTTATTATTACTCAGATTTATTGCATTCCAGAACTTGCCAGGATTAGAGTAAGAGTCAGAGACTAAATCCAAGAAGTAGCTAGATTTCGCTTTCCTCACCGCTGATGTACATTTGTTTCTAAGTTGTCTAAATGAAAGCCAGTCTTGGGAAACTCCTGTGCGTCTGGCACGAGACCAGGCACGATTCCTATTATTAAACAGGATTGATAACTCTCTAGTAAACCAAGGTGCAACTCGATCTTTAATCCTGAGGCACTTAAAGGGAGCATGTTTGTCTACATAGTAATTAAATGTTTTTATAAAGGAGTCAAGGGCATATTGCAAATCATCAGATCTTCGCAGAGTAAAGATTATCACGTTTCAATGTCCCTCAGAAAAGCTTGGGCATTAAAGGATCTAAAGTTTCTCCTCCTAACTATGAGTGGTTTTGTTTTTGTCAATTTTGTGGATCTAACACAAGCCACAGGGCAGTGGTCACTTATACCTCGGTCAAATACACCACAGGCAGAAATCCTGTCACGTCTATTACTAAAGATCAAGTCGATAAGAGTGGATTTAGTAAGGTTTTTAGGATTCGGTCTAGTAGATTCGGTGACCAATTGAGAAAGGCCAAGGTTGCAATCACCCAGTAAGATAGTCTCAGAATCAGAGTACAAGGAGAGTATATGAGTCATTCTGTCTATAGCACAGACCTCAGCCTTAGGAGGCCTACAGACACCTATTACCAATAGAGAATCGTTAAGCCCTAGTTCAACCTTCAGAGCAAGCAGTTCATTACATTACATTACATTACATTACATTACATTACAGTCATTTAGCAGACGCTTTTATCCAAAGCGACTAACAATAATTGCATTTAACGTAGGAAGAGCCAATGTACTACTACTTGCCAGAACTCACAAGTGCATCTTCTTTCTAAAACAAGTGACTAAGAGCATAATCTAGTGCTGAAGGCAAAGTGCAAGAATCACAATCTAAAGTACAGTGCAATATAATATAATAAGTGCTTAGGTGGGAGGATTGTTGTAGTACTTCTTGAAGAGATGAGTTTTGAGCAGTTCAAAATACTTTGGAATTGTAGTGCCATTCACGACAGAAACAGGTAGACATGCTTTTACATATATAACTACCCCCCCACCCCTACCAGCTTCTACCACTTCTAAATAAATTAGAGTTCTGCAACGCTACCGAAGAGTCACTATCAGACAAATGTCACAATCCCTCAGAAAGCGAACATTAATATCTAGCCTCTGCTGCATACCTTTGACCTCTCGGCCACCACGGAGAACACCTCAGTCTCTCTCTCTCTCTCTTTCTCTCTCTCTCTCTCTCTCTCTCTCTCTCTCTCTCTCACACTCAGCAGTCCTTAATAAATCAATGGTCCCGGACTGCTCTTTCTCTGCACTTTAAAGCCAAACATAAGAATGCAGCATTATTGCTGACGATAGACAAATCATTTACATTGTTCTATTGCTATGTATGTTATGAGTACAGGGGTGCGGACGGTCATAGTGGCGTGTTAACTGTGTTAATAGCTCTCCAAGTAGCTGCTCAGCTCGGTGGGTGCATGACTGGCATTTAGCTGTTGATACTTGCAACCTGGCTCAGGCCAAAGGCATCCCTCCTCCTAACGTTGGCCGTTTATCTTTATAGATACACAGCACATCAGTCACCAAACACTGGCGAGGCTTAATGAGGATTACTGTACGTTTGCTGTGGAAACCAACAGTGGGACGTAAGGTGACACAACGGTCAAGTTAGGTTTGTGACAGCCTTCGGGGCATTATAACGTAATAACCTAAGAAAAGCTACCATTACTTCTCTCACGCTCTCTAAATAGGCTCGGAAAGTCCCGCCAGGCGCCTGAACAACTGCTGCGGACGACAACTCTAACAGCCATGTGCTTAGGTGTGCTAGGCCTTGTGTTACGGTATGCTGACCACGCTGGTCTTGTGGTGGTTGTGGTGGGTGAAGGTTAGGGCTGCCATGGCCTGTCACAACGCCGCCCGCCTGGCTGCCATCCGTGCCCCTGTCCCCGGCACCATGCCAACCGTGGGGGGGGGGGGGGGGGGGGGTCTATTGTTGGAGATTTGATGTCTAAGGGAACGGTGTGGCGCTCACAGTTGGACGCGTATGATCACGAGGTCCGTGCCCTACAAGAGACATGAGGGCAGAGCAGGGGAGGACTAGGTGATGCTGTCAGCATACGCCTTGTCTATCAATCAATCAATCAATCAAATCAAAGCTTTATTTGTATAGCGCATTTCATACCCAGAGGCAACACAATGCGCTTTACAGAGAACAAGGGAGGTGGGCATACGACCCACTCTCTACATATTCCAGAGGGAAGCAAAAAAACAATAATCACCCGGGGGCCAGATAAGTGAGCTGTAAAAATTCTTCCCTGACCCCTCTCAACAAGGCGAACGAGCAAGCTCCTGGAGTATGTTTGTCTACCGGCTAAGAACATTTATAAAGCAATACATTACATTAAATTACATTTCAGAGTAAGAGAGGCTAAAAAAGCATCATAGGAGTGTCTATCAGTGTACAGACCTATTAATAACAACGGCCATGAGGTAGTGGATGGGTGAACGGTACTGGGTCTGGTTTGAGTTTCTAATCGGGCAGAATTTATCTTAGGCTGCTTGTTTGACTTGGTAGGAAAGTGTTTGGATTGTAAGGCTGATATAAATACCAGCGCAGCCGTGCCCAGACGCAGAAGCAGGCGGTTACTGTCAAGCCTGCTGCGCACGCCTCTGCTTCCTCTCAGTGCAGGCGGGGCCTGGAGGATGTGTTAAGGGCTGACGTGTTAGGGGATGACTATGATTGGCTGGCAGGGAGTCGAGGGGGTAGATAGTGCTGTCATCATCGCGAGTCTGCATGGACCCATTTCTTATGCTGTGTGTTCTCGTGGTGGAGGTGGGGGGGGGTGGGGGGGGGGGTGATTGACTCAGTGGTAATCCACTCGGCAGATGACTGACATCGCCATGTCCATCATCAAAGTGTGACCCGGGGCCCTCTTTTAATGAGATGCATTCCGCATGGCGGGCGCCACCTCTCCCAGCGTAACGCTGTCTGTGTGATCGCTGTCTCTGTTCCAATCAGATCCCCCTGACTACATGCATGTGTTGCTGGTATATGTGCTCCAGACTTTGTGTCTGTGTGTGTTTGTGTGTGTGTGTGTGTGTGCGTGTTTGTGTGTGTGTCAATATGCCTGTATGTATGTGCATGTGTGTCCTGGCACAGTGTGTGAGAGGTAACATGGGTGTAAGTGCTGTATGTGCTTACTCTGTGTGTGTGTGTGTGTGTGTGTGTGTGTGTGTGTGTGTGTGTGTGTGTGTGTGTGTGTGTGTGTGTGTTAGGGGTGTAACAATATATCGTGCCACAATATATCGCGATACAGAAACATCGCAATACGTATCGTCAAGGTGAAAACAATATTGTGATATGTTTATTGTATATCAGTGAACGCTGGCTACACAACGCTGGTAACAAACACGTCTTTTGTCTCTAGGCCTCTCCATGATATTACAACAGTTAAGCTCTAAATTCTCAAAGTGTATTGGAGTAGAAATGTGGAGAAATGCACTATTGGTGTGAACAGCAGCGCTACTGCAACGCTTCCACCTGCCCTTAGTGTATTGTATTGTATTATTGTCAACCCAATATCGTGTATCGTATCGTGAGATTAGTGTATCGTTACACCCCTAGTGTGTGTGTGTGTGTGTGTGTGTGCTGGAGTGTACAGTATGCAGGCGTACTATGTGTTGGTGTGCTCCAGCCAGAGCCGTGGGATGTCAAACAGCACGTCAACTCGTCAATCAGCAGCTCTGTGGGGCGCCAGCGTCGCCGTTCGACAACGGCTTTCATTAGCAGCTCATTTGTCTGATTTAGCTTGTCACCTTTAACTTAGGCTTCAAAACCCTCATTAGCAAAACTCTACATTGCTTGTAGTGCCAGGGTATTTATTCAACAGATAAATGTAAATGGTAAATGGACTGCACTTATATAGCGCTTTTCCACCTTAGCGGCACTCAAAGCGCTTTACAATGGCCTCTCATTCACCCATTCACACACACCAATGGCGGTAGCTGCCATGCAAGGTGCTAACCTGCTCATTGGGAGCAATTTGGGGTTAGGTGTCTTGCTCAAGGACACTTTGACATGTGGACAGTCAGAGCTGGGATTCGAACCACTGACCCTTCAATCACTGAACGACCCGCTCTACCAACTGAGCTACAGCCGCCCCAACAGATGAGCCTGTCGTCTTTGTTTGAGAGAACATGTGCGAACGTTTCTCTCCCTGTGTCCAGGCCGGCGTCTCTGACAAGCCGTGAGGAACAGCGGTTTGGTCTCATGCTGAGTTCCATTTGTATTGGAGCTCAGGATTTGGTTCCCGGGACGACATCATATCCCAGTTGAATGAGTTCCAGAAGCAAAACATGAAAAACACACCTTCGCCACCATCTTTGTAGTTCTAGCCAAGTTAGCCAATGTTAGCATACCAGTTGATAACAACGAACTACGCTATTTTGCGCATACGAACTTTGTAGCAACATTGTCCACTGAAAGACTTTGGGCAACTGTGTGTACGACTAATTTAATGGGACACAAATAAGACAGAGGCGTTAATAAACAGTCTTATTACAGCTTTCACTTATTGTTGATGCACAGAGTATCTATCTTGATTAACGTCAGCAGCTGACTTGATTGACTTCAGACCATGGATGTATTAATAGAAGTGGATACAGCCACTCCATTCACCATTCACAATTTGACAAAAGAACAACTGCGCAAGTACAAAAGTCACCGAACATAATGAACACAAACGACACGGAATATGCCAAGATGGCGCAGTTCAAAAGGCCTTCACTTTTGAGTTCGAACCCTGGGGGCTTGCTTCAGACGTGATTTTTTATCCCAAGTAAAATGGCTGAAATCCCAAATTCAGGTGACGTACATGGTGTGTAGTGATGACGACATGGACGTAGAACCCGGGAATCCTGACATGTCTGTTCCAAATGGAACGCAGCATCAGCCTTGGCTCCAGTGTGGCCAACTCCTCTGTGAGGGAAGTAGACGTTGGCTCCCGGAAATTAACTTGAAATAGCTAGATGACGTAATCAACTAATTTTGATAATATGCAATTCTGAAACAGGCAAAATGAATAGTAAAGGCTGGCCAGTAAGTTTACAAACTACAGGTATTTACGTATTTACAGCATAATAGTATTAAGCATATTTTTGTTGCCATATAACTTCTTTTTTACAGATATGCAGTGGCCTAATGAATGTAGACCTAGGCTACTAACTATTTGCCGCGGGGCTATCTAGTCAGACTGGCCGCGTCAGTGCTGTATGAGTAGTGAGGAGGAAATGGCAGCCCTCTCTGCACTTGGCTCTCGTGAGCTCGTTGTAACGTGAACCGCGGAACGGGATATGTTAGATGCCTTTGCAGAGCTTTGTCAACACAATCATTCCCCAAATGAAAAACTTGCTCGATTTGTCGCTAGTCGCTTTTGACTAATTAAGTCGCCAATGGGGTCTGGAAAGTTGGCGACGCCGCTTGGCTCCGTACGCACTTCCTCCTCCTTCCTTCGCATCAGCCAAAGACCTGGAAGCTGGATAGTCAGGCAAAACACATGAGCTACGGTGTCTTTGTAACTGGCGTCAAATGATGACAATGACCATGCCCACGACTGAGCTTGCTGCTTCTGTCCAATAACGAGCAGCTTGTCTGTGGGCCAGCCCAGAGCAGCTCCTTCTCCTCACTCTGCAAGTCCGGAATTAGAGAAAGTTATGAAAAGACCACCATGTTCCGTACTACCGTGAGAGGGGGGCCTCTCTATTCCAGCACGCGTACCAGTGCACGCACAAAATCTCCACCAACACCGTCCAAAGATAGCTGGCTTGACGGCTTGGTTCCCAGCACACATGGGGAGGGTGGAGGGCTGTCAGGGGGTGTTTTATTAGCGTGTGGAAGGACACAGAGCAGAAGTGTAGCCTGCGTACAGTACCACCTCATCTTCGTCTGACAGCTTCACAACTCCAGGACAGGGAGCGTCGGGTTAGCTTACCTTGGCTGACGTCTACTGGCGGAACTAGCGTTCTGAACAGAGGCTGTGACGTATTACCGCATCGTTAAGAACCCTAACTGCCACGTGCCGTCAGATGGAGTAGGCTGTGAGGCGGGTGCGGGATACCGCCTCCTCGGTGATAGACCGCGCCGACGTCCGGAGGTGATTAAGGTCCGACCGCGGAGCCAGTAAATCAACAGACGTTAGTGTTCATTAAATAGCTTCATATAATTTGTCATTATGTAATGTTAATGCTTTTGCAGTGTGCGTATGAAAAGTGGCTCTAGATGAAACATTGTTTTTTTTTGTTTTTTAGTAGTGTAGAGCAGGGGGTCCCAAACTTCCTTCCCCCTAACTTACACTTGATGGATTTTAATATTTTAATAACATTATTCTTTGCCTAGCTAATATTAAGGCCTCAAATTGTCTGGGGCCTGGCGCCCCCCCTGCGATTGTTGCGGCCCCCGTAAGGGGGTCCGGACCCCAGGTTGGGAAACCCTGATGTAGAGAGCTAGACCTGCTGTAGGTATTTGACGGCGCACTCTGTGAGTTCAGGGCAAAAGAAACGTGTAGCTGACACCTTCAGCTACCAATGATTTCAAAAGGGGGCTTTTAACCCTTTTAATACGACCACGTCACCGGCAACATTTTAAAAATATCTAACAAATATTTAATAATATTTAAAAAAAATATCTAACAAATCAAAAAAATTCCTCACTCCAACACTTGCTGAAAGCTGAGAAACTGCGCTTTCTAGTATTATAGGGAAAATCCAATTAATATTCTAAATGTTGTCACTTTATTTTCAGGGTTAAAAGGGTTAACCTAAACCAGCCATATTGAGACCGTGCTGTGGATGCAATGTGTGAGTGAGGGTGCGAAGGCTTTTTTTTGTTGTTGTTGTTTTTTTTTTTAGCGACGCACGTGTGGTAGCAGGGAGCGAGGATGGGAAAAGAGTCGGAGATAACGCGGCGGGACTTTCCTCTCTCGGACTCGCCAAGGACCCGCTGGAGGTTGTGACATCACTCTCGCTGCCACACTTAATTAGATTGAGAGCTAAGCCATGGTGAAAGGAATATTCCACAAATATGTACTTGATGCGCCCCACCGTCTCCAGACAACTCCGTGGAGATAACAAGATCCTTTACAACACAAGTGGTGTCTGAAATTCCGGGAACAGATGTCAGAAGGGATTTTTTTTCTCACTCCGCGGAGTCGGAGAAGGAGTCTTTCATCGGCTGCCGACAACGATGGGCACGAGGACACTGAAGCCATTGTCTGGTGTGTTTGCTGAGATTCTTCACATTAGTCTACGTAATGAACAACATCGTCTTATCAAAGCAAGTTTTCTGTTTCCATCATACTTTACACATAATGTTCCAACTATAACCAGCGCGAGCCTTCCAGCCTCTCTGGGCAAGTTAGCGAAGACTCTATGAAGGCCCATATTAGACGTCTTCTGGGACCTCCTGTGTGGTAATCTCGGATCTGGGAGAAGACACTGACTCTTGGTGCTGGCTGGTCTGGGGTCTGTCCCGGCAGATGGGAACAGGTTTCAACCCCAGACAGGAACATTGTTTGTGAACGACAGAGGAAGAGGAATTGAGAGGCCGGTTAGGACTGTCTTTCTCCTCCCCTTCTCTCTCTCTCTCTCTCTCTCTCTATCTGTATGCACACACATGATGTACGCATACTGTACACTGGGAGGTCTGCATCGTCGGTGCCTGGCCTTTTCAGAGGGGTGGTGACAAGAGCAGGGAGGGAGGGGTAGAGGGAGGTGAGGGGGTCGATCAGGAGCAGGGAGGGAGGGGTGGAGGGAGGTGAGGGGGTCGATCAGGAGCAGGGAGGGAGGGGTAGAGGGAGGTGAGGGGGTCGATCGGGAGCAGGGAGGGAGGGAGGGGTAGAGGGAGGTGAGGGGGTAGATCGGGAGCAGGGAGGGAGGAGTTGAGGGAGGTGGAGGAGAGTGAATCAAAGACACACACATTATTTTTTGCACTTAGTGAACCATGCAAAATGGAACCCAGTGGGGTTCACTCTTATACCAGATAAGTCGATCGTTTATACACTGCAGGACCGCCATCATGGACTCCAACTGCATGCTGAAGCCTATTGCCTACAGTAAGTATTATAAAGATTGACAGTATTGACTTCCATGATCACATAGAGGATGAGTGAAGTCATAGAACTCCAGTAGAGAAGTCCATGCTGTATCACCCTACTCAGAAGTCCCTGTTGGAGCATTCCCACTGAGCAAAGACACATCTAAAAGACTTTTAGACGTCTTTTTTGTCTTTTTCGGACGTCCAAAGACATCCAATTAGGAGCCAGAATGATTTTATTTTTTTTACGTTCAGATATTGGATCCGTTTGGCACGTCCACAGACGTCTTAGAGGGGTCCAAGCCAGACGTTTGAATATTGAGGGGTCCAGCAGACGTACAAATGGGGTTCTGGACCGACGGACGTTATTAAGACATGATCTGAACGTCTCCCTGACGTTGCGTGTTTGCTGGGTTATGGAGACTATGTTGGGGCAGAGTTGTCAGAGTAGCTTGGGTCAGTGAAATTGACTGTTTCCTGCCTGATGTGTTACATGTAGAATAAAACCCCAGTCATTTCCTCCGTCCATCCACAATGTTCCCCTCGGCCAGGAACCTGTGGTTTGGTGTGTGTGGGGTGGGGGGGTGGGGTGGGGTGTCAGGGGGGGGGGGGGGGCGAGGAATGACACCACAGGACGACATGGAGCTTGGCCACCAACAACGCTGGGAAAACTGTTACCCAACGAAACTAACCGCAGGTACTAAGACAGAGCCTCTTTCAACCCAGAAGCCTTTTTTTTCAGTTTTTTAATATAAACACATTGTTATTGTTCACAGGACACTTTCTTTTCTTTTTTTTCTTTTTTTTTGTACAGTGAAAGGCTGGTCTAATGTAATCCACATGTGCCTCAAGTTGCATGATAGTGGTGGAGAAGAAGCCAGACAAGAGGAGAGGATCAGACCCTCCGGAGCCCCGGAGAAACGGCCTCTAGTTCATCACAAATGAACTCACTACAGCTGCCCTCGGATTTCCCAGGGAGCACAATGTGAGTCAGATGCAAAGAGACGGGTTTGTGTCATCGGAAATAGCAGCTGTCCCATTTTACCCCGCAAATCCTCCGCTGATTCACCGTCCAACTCTGTGAGGAAACCTACTCTGTCCTGAATACCAGTGGTCCGCAGCCAGCGAGATCTGAATGAGTCGTGTACAAATCTCGGGAAAATCTGTCGGTTTTTCATCTTTAATCCTCGTAATCCCCGCACCCGTAATGTACGAGACAGCGTGTTGTGTGTGAGCGGTTGGTACGAGGATATGCGGTACCTCTGAAACCTTTAAGCTGCTCCCTGCTGTGAACCTCTACGTTCCTGGCCTGCTCCGAACCGGAGAGGTGAGCAGGTGGTCGGGGTAATCGCACCTATCATCTCCATCCTAAAATAATAATAGCTTTCTCTCTGACAGAATCTCTGCTTCAAAATCTGCTCAGCATGGAACACTCAATAATACGAATGTTATTCAACTGTCATCAGATGTCACTCGCCGTAGTTTGAAAATTAGGAAAAACGCTGAGGTAAATTACTTGGATATGTCAATGGAGCAATTGTAACTATTCCCGTGCTAAACTCTCTAAAAACAGACAGTTCTTTAAAAGGCCATGTCAAGTTTCCGTCTTCCCCTGCCGGCTCTCTGTGGCGAAGGTAGCACCGCATCATTATCTTTTGCCTATTTAAATGCTAATGAGTGTGCCGCTGTACCAGTCAAAGCACAGCGTCGAGTGTGAATTTTGAATATCTTATCTCACCAAAAGGTAACAGCTCTCCCGCTGAGGTGAAGGGATGAGTCCATGTTCACTCATTATATTCAACACAGATCAGCTGACCCACAGGGAGCGCTAGGGGCCATTTTGTGTGTCGGGGGGTGAACTCATGGTATGTGTGGCTTTGTATGTGTGTGAGGCTGAGGCTGTAGATGTGTGTGAGGCTGAGGCTGTAGATGTGTGTGAGGCTGAGGCTGTAGATGTGTGTGAGGCCGAGGCTGTAGATGTGTGTGAGGCTGAGGCTGTAGATGTGTGTGAGGCTGAGGCTGTAGATGTGTGTGAGGCCGAGGCTGTAGATGTGTGTGAGGCTGAGGCTGTAGATGTGTGTGAGGCTGTAGATGTGTGTGTGGCCGAGGCTGTAGATGTGTGTGTGGCCGAGGCTGTAGATGTGTGTGAGGCTGAGGCTGTAGATGTGTGTGAGGCTGAGGCTGTAGATGTGTGTGAGGCTGAGGCTGTAGATGTGTGTGAGGCCGAGGCTGTAGATGTGTGTGAGGCCGAGGCTGTAGATGTGTGTGAGGCTGAGGCTGTAGATGTGTGTGAGGCTGAGGCTGTAGATGTGTGTGTGGCCGAGGCTGTAGATGTGTGTGAGGCTGAGGCTGTAGATGTGTGTGTGTGGCCAGGTGAGTCTGACAGTCTCATTCACTCTACGCCCCACATCCGAGTGTGCACTTAGTGGGAGTGGGAGCGACCGTGTGAGTGCACTTGAATCTGCACCTCATCAATAATGAACGCCGGTTCATTACCTCGCGGAGCCGTGGTGAAGCTAACAGAAGTTGAGGTGGTCACGGCCTGTTAAAAATGACTTCCCGCGTCTGCTAGAGTCATCGGCCTCCGTGTGGATGGACGGCACGAGGTCAGGGGAAAATTCATCAAGTGTAATCAAATTCATCTGGAGGAAGAACCCCTGCCCTCCCGCTGCCTACGCTCGTTCATTTATATTCCCCCTGACTCGCGTTGCCATGAGAAGTGTCTAATGAGTATTCACAAGTTCATGCTGTAGATCTTCTATCTCCATCATTGTCAATTACTAGACATCGGCAATGGGAACCTGCGGTATTGCTCACTGTTTTAATAAAAGTATGATAATGTACGAAGTAATATCTGACAGTAAAAGTGAGATGAGGGGTGAGAAGGTTGTGTGAGGGAGGCCATGCGATGAGTTTAGCAGCGCCGTGGCAAACAGCCGTTCAGTTTCAGAGCGCTTAGAATGGGAGGAGCGTAATTGGCGTCATCACTCAAACCTTGCAAATACATTCAGTGTGTTAATAGCCTCCGGATAAAACAACAGCTATTTTAAATAGAAGTGTCCCATTTAAACCAACATATGGTTAACGTGTCATACCTGAACGTTTGAAATGTTTACAAGTTTGAGTCAAAAGTGATAAGATCGTTTTGGACAAGTTAAGCTACTGTATATTCATGAGCAAACAGAGTATGATAATATAAGCCCACTTGGAGCGCCCAGTATTCTGAAGGTCTATCTGGATGTATTGAGAGTGAAAATCATATCCCTGTTGGGATTTGAACCAGGCACCTCATCAATATTCCCAGTCTCGAACTAAAGGCCGCATGCCAGTTCAAATACAATTCGTCCAAATGATCAACAGTATTGATTGATGTTTCCCGCTGTGGTCTGGCTCTATGTGATGTATGTTTGCCAGGCTGCTGCCATATCTACACTAGAACTTCCCGTCTAATGGTTGCCTGAGACTGGATCTCTAGAGGAGTGCTGTAAAAGCCTGGAACACTTTTTTTTTGTACGTTTTATTTGAAGGCGAGCGTTTCTCCGAGCCAGGACCTAGTAATTATTCTGCTCTTGTCTCACGCTAGTGACAGATGGCAGACTGTCACTGGGCTGGGGATCAAAATCATAACGTTGATTAAGCGAAAGTAAATAGTAGAGACGACAGGCAGCTGTTGGCTGCATGACAGAGAGAGAGGGAGAGACCAGGAGGAAGAACGAGGCTGAAGTACAGAGAGAGAGAGGGAGAGACCAGGAGGGAGAGACCAGGAGGGAGAGACCAGGAGGAAGAACGAGGTTGAAGACAGAGAGAGAGAGGGAGAGACCAGGAGGAAGAGGCTGAAGTACAGAGAGAGAGAGGGAGAGACCAGGAGGGAGAGACCAGGAAGAAGAACGAGGCTGAAGACAGAGAGAGAGAGGGAGAGACCAGGAGGGAGAGACCAGGAGGAAGAACGAGGTTGAAGACAGAGAGAGAGAGAGGGAGAGACCAGGAGGAAGAGCGAGGTTGAAGACAGAGAGAGAGAGAGAGGGAGAGACCAGGAGGAAGAGACCAGGAGGAAGAACGAGGTTGAAGACAGAGAGAGAGAGGGAGAGACCAGGAGGAAGAGGCTGAAGTACAGAGAGAGAGAGGGAGAGACCAGGAGGAAGAACGAGGTTGAAGACAGAGAGAGAGAGGGAGAGACCAGGAGGAAGAACGAGGTTGAAGACAAAGAGAGAGAGGGAGAGACCAGGAGGAAGAACGAGGCTGAAGACAGAGAGAGAGAGGGAGAGACCAGGAGGAAGAACGAGGCTGAAGACAGAGAGAGAGAGAGAGAGACCAGGAGGAAGAGGCTGAAGAGCTGCATAGGAATAGACAGAGGAATGTTCCAGAGATTACATACTGTACATACTGTAGGTTGTAAGAACCGTACTGTAGGTTGTTAGAGCCGTACTGTAGGTTGTTAGAACCGTACTGTAGGTTGTAAGAACCGTACTGTAGGTTGTTAGAACCGTACTGTAGGTTGTAAGAACCGTACTGTAGGTTGTAAGTACCGTACTGTAGGTTGTTAGAACCGTACTGTAGCTTGTAAGAACCGTACTGTAGGTTGTAAGAACCGTACTGTAGGTTGTTAGAACCGTACTGTAGGTTATAAGAACCGTACTGTAGGTTGTAAGAACCGTACTGTAGGTTGTAAGAACCGTACTGTAGGTTATAAGAACCGTACTGTAGGTTGTAAGAACCGTACTGTAGGTTGTTAGAACCGTACTGTAGGTTGTTAGAACCGTACTGTAGGTTGTAAGAACCGTACTGTAGGTTGTTAGAACCGTACTGTAGGTTGTTAGAACCGTACTGTAGGTTGTAAGAACCGTCTCGGCGGTGATTTGCAACCAGGCTGGAGTGAAGAGGTGATCAGACCATGTCCAGAACTGACCACCTGCACCTCATTCCCCTCTCCTCTTTGACCTCTCCTCTTTGACCTCGTCTTCCGTGGCGAGCGGGTCGCATCGCTGGGCGCCACTGTACTGACAGGAAGTGGACGGAGAGGAGACAGTATTTTTTTTTTTTATATTTTTTTTTTATTGCCATGATTGCAAAACCAGAAATGGCGATAG
This sequence comes from Borostomias antarcticus, assembly GCF_949987555.1. Classification (NCBI taxonomy): domain Eukaryota; kingdom Metazoa; phylum Chordata; class Actinopteri; order Stomiiformes; family Stomiidae; genus Borostomias; species Borostomias antarcticus. Next base: position 3,740,298 of record NC_140266.1, on the reverse strand, counting down.
ATGACCTTTGAAATAACAGGGTCCTTTGCACCTTATGTATGTGGGTGTTTTCACGTGGGTGTAATTGTTTCTCAGACTGTCTTGCTAGTGAGTAACAGGGGAAATCTGAAGGACAGCTTTTATGAGCGACATCTATACAGCTCTGGACTCTCTTCCTCTCTCTCTGTTGCAAGTATCAAAGTCGGGGGTCGTACGAAGCCCACTCTTCTGACAGATGTGATAAAGTGCTTCTCCCGTTCCCAGACCATTTTAGAAGCCCCGCAGAATGTAATTTAAAACTGAAAAGTCACTTTCTCCCCTCCGTCAGCTGCCCGTGGTCTGGTCAGAGCTGCATACATGTGGAGGTGTCTTTGAGAGGAGAGGATCTGGCCCAGAGACGGCTGCTCAGAAGCCTCAGTTCACTCAGGGACTGGTGGACCAAGACAACACCAGCTGAGGGAGCAAGATTCTCCCTCTCCATTTTCAATTGTAATCTACATTGAATGACTTCAGTATGGAATATTTCAGGGCTGGAATAATAACAGAGGCTCCATGCACTGGGATAGTGAATGTAGATCTGCCCCTTGGCTGGCCTGTCATTGGACAGAACTCCAGGCGCCATTGATCTGACCCTAGCATCTACAGTACGGGCATGGAGCATCTGCCTTTCTGCTTCAAAATGAAGGCTTCAAAGGAAAATAGAACATCTGCAAAAGGCTCAAATCAAATATTCTCCATTAATCCCCGCACCTCAAGTTTGATGTCACATCTAGTGTATTTTATTTCCCCACAATTCATTTCACTCGTTGTTTAATAAAAAAAAAAAATCATAGTTGTATCTGTAATTGGCGAGTTGAACAATCACGGGTACTTTCTAACGGTTCCAGCACACTGACAGGTCCGGCTGTTCATACACCAATCTGACCAAGCATGCTGTCTGCATGGCCCCTCCCAAATGACAGGCATATCTTAGATATTCCCTTGCGTTCTGTACTCCAGTACTACTACTCTGTACTACCCTGTCCTCTGAAACTGGATGGGGTATTTGTTTTCTATTCTACCGCGATTTTTTTGCCCAATGCCCAGGGGACATTTACTGCGTCACTCAAAGCCTCAACTCCAGACGCGTAAATTCTAAATGCTGTTCCTGTATGAAAGACGCACAATGTCCTATAGGCCTTCGAGTTATTTATCCGTGCAAGATGATGCAGACGTGGTCCTGTTTTTGTGTTGTAGGGCGGCACGGAGACGTCTGATGCCAAGGTAAGTTCCCGCCCCATGGGTGTGTCTATAGCTCCCGGGGACCACACTACTATCCACCTGCCAATGCGTCTTCTCTTCAGTACGGGCTGCTGCTGTGCGCACGGCGGAACTTCTTCTGCAACTCCTTTTGCTCAAGGAATTATTCTGTTTGACAACAAAGTGGGATTGTACGCAAACTGAGCTGAATCTGACTTACTACAAGCTCGTGTGTTTTTCTCAAGTTCATTTGGAGCCACGTTTTGGTGCCGAGTGATCGTGCGGGATTTCATTGCGTCTTACAGTGGCGAGCTGGACAGAGAGCAGAATTGAGGAGGGTCTGGTTGACCGCCTTCTAAATGACTTTTGAGACTGGAATCAACTTCATTTTGAAAGGACAATATTGAACCGGTAGGTCTGATTAGAAGAGTGTTACCTGCTTTTTTGTCTAATAATTCATTTTTGAATTGCTCTGTCTAATCGATGCGTAGACTAATCTTCAGGATGAAGAGACCATCAGTATCACCACATCACGGCGTAACATGGGATCAGCGCCTATTGTAGGCTAGGCTATAGTTAGGAGTGACTATATATATATATATATATATGATATAATAGGATAATAATGATTAGGCTATACTAATATTCATAAGAGCAATACACCAATAATACGAAGACAAATTATGATGCTAATCGCTATGATAATCATACGTTTAGCTTAAGCTTTTATATGAAGTATTTGAATTGTATTATAGCCTACTCTTGTAATGATTTTGTCGGACAGTACCCTCCATAAACTCAATAATGATGCAAATATTTCATTTTGTTATTAGGTCTCTTAGACTGTTACAGTTTCTATTATACATCAGGGGTACGTTCAGTTTGTCAAGAACAGGGTAGCTCTCTTTGTTCGCTTATGAAACCATGCATGTACATGTTGCATGTTGGCATCTGAGAGGTCAGTGTTATTGATGTATTGCTTTATTTTGCAGTATTCCTTACACGCATTAAGGGATAGCGAGAAGAATACGTTTAGCCTAATATTAAACCCAGTCGCTTTATTTTGACTCGTCTAATTTCGTGTAATTGAACGCTTAGAGGTATACCTCGAGGGCTGAAGACTTATTTGGAACTTGACTTGGAACCTAAGATCCTCCGTGGAGGCTTGACCCATACTGCTGACCCGTTTACAAGCAGCGACCATTGCATGGGAGTTTAATTGGCAAAGCAGGTCTTAAAGTAGCCTTTATAGGTTTCAAACCGCACAAATCATCCCTAGCATTTACAGTCCGAATGGGGTGTTTTGTGAAAATATATCTCTCCTAATAGGCCTATTAATGTTCCTTTGACGATTCAATTTCGCCCTCAATAAAAATCTATTTAACTTTCACCTAACCTGTTAGGTTAATTACCTCATTCACTTAGAGATGAACCCTTGATAAAAATGCATTTCGTTTTATGTTCACCCATTTTATTGTGCCCATTCACAGTCAAATCAGCAGGCCTGTTTAGTGAGGGCTTTGGCCAGATGCACACGTTTCACTCTCGGGATTATAATGCGCTCCATGCGTAATGAAGCGCTGCGTAAAATCTCTTCAAATATTTGATCGACTCAGTATATGATTGTTCGACTGCATAATCTGTATAACTATTATTTACTCCGAGTGATCATTGTATAATTGTTTAATAGGCTATTATAATTTGGCTGGAAATTGTTTGGGACCCACTAGATGTGGACGAAACTTGGTCTAGCCCACAGCAGTGGAGGAGAGGGTCAAGGCAGTGTGGCAGGGTTTAGAGAAAAGAGGAGTACTCTGGCGTAAGAGAGTCGACCGAAACCTTTCTAAGCACTCAGTCTGGGTTTGCTCCTTCTGTCCTGCCTGTCCGAGTGGTGTCGGTGGTTCTCAGGACGCAGGGGAGAGGACGGTGCGATATGAGGGGGAGTAATGCGAAGTGACAGCGTGGGATGATTCGGGTGTCTCGGGAATGATAAGAGATGCTTTGTAAGAGAGGAGAGGCAGGCGCAATACAAGCCAGCCGCACCCCAAGACGTTACCTTTTCTCAGACTATATAGCTTCTACTTTGAAGTGAAGGTGTACCTGGACAGGATAATTACATTGGTGAGAGAAAGACAGGTGTTCATCTCATGCTTTCGTCTTTGATGTTCTCTCCTGTTTTCACGAGGAGAGGGACAGCACCGTTTTGAACGCTGATGATACATCCTCAACCTACATTGTTCCTGACTGAATTGTGCCGGTCCACTGAAAGATATTTTTCTCAATCCCTCTCTCTCTGCTCACTTTTATCCCAAAACCTTAGGAGCTATTCTCTCTTTTTCCTTTAAGGTTTACTGCATGTGGAGTGGATAGACTATGTTTACTAAAGCATGGTGAGTATGGGGGTCTCAGAGCTTTTATCCAACTCTCCCCCCTGTCGCCCAGGTCTCGGGATTCTCTCTCGTTCTCTGTGTGGAACCAGAGGAACCATGCTGTTGGAGAACCTGTGGTGGCTGCAGACCCTGCTGAGCCTGGCGGTCGGGGTTCTGCCCGCCCCGAACGAGCCCCTCTCCGCCCCCAGAGTCTTCCTCTCCTTCAAAGGTACGCCGCCTACCTCACACTCTGTAGTACTGTAGCGTGTTAGCCCGCGCGTCACCTACCTCACACTCTGTAGCACTGTAGCGCGTTAGCCCGCGCGTCACCTAGCGCGTGCCGTTCTCTGTGACTCGCCCTTAGAAAACAGGTGGGATAATGCTTAGCCCGTGTGATGACTCGGCTCATAAATTCTCCTAAGCGGTGGGGTTCTGGTGGGTTGGGGAGTCACTGCTCGGTTCTCCCTCTCCCAGGCTGAGACGTATGTGTGGCGGATGAGGAGAGGGAGAGGAGGACGAGGAGGAGGAGGGGCGGTGCTATTTTGTCAGATCTGTTCAGAGCCAGCGAGCACAACTTCATTAGCCGGACTGGCTGCTTCAGTCTTCCAAACGGGTCTTTGTCTGTTCCCAGCCTCCCCTCTGGAGCCAAGCTGGGTTTCAAACTCGGCCGGGCACACATCCAGAGTCCAGACGCATGTTATGATTTGACATGTTATGAGTGTGGCTCAGTGCTACACGGGGCCCTGTGTTTGGAACTGTACCTTTAAAGGGGTCATAATCAATCAATCAAAGCTTTATTTGTATAGCGCATTTCATACCCAGAGGCAACACAATGCGCTTTACAGAGAACAAGGGAGGTGGGCATTCGACCCACTCTCCACATATTCCAGAGGGAAGCAAAAAAACAGTATCACCCGGGGGCCAGATAAGTGAGCTGTAAAAATTCTTCCCTGACCCCTCTCAACGAGGCGATGGAGCAAGCTCCTGGAGTATGTTTGTCTACCGGCTAAGAACATTTATAAAGCAATAAATAACATTAAATTACATTTTCAGAGTAAGAGAGGCTAATAACATCATAGGAGAGACATGGCAAACACTGGTGTATGTCTGTGTGTGCGTGAATGTGCCTGGGCCCAGATAGAGGCAGGGGTCAGGGGTAGGGTCGGGGTAGGAAAAGGATACGGACCCAGGTTAGCGTGAGGGGAAGGGGATCTGAGCCCAGGACTGGTGTATGTCTGTGTGTGAGTGTGCCTGGGTCCAGGTAGAGGCAGGGGTCAGGGGTAGGGTGGGGGTAGGAAGAGGATACGGACCCGAGTTAGGGTGAGGGGAAGGGGGTACTGGGCCCAGGCCTAAAGCCGGAAGCGGACTGGTGTATGTCTGTGTGTACGTGTGTGTGTGTTAACTAATTGCTACGACATCTACAGCAGACACAGGGGTATCTATCGGACTCAGGGTGGTCTGCTGGTGACAGTGGGGCATCCACTGGACCTGGTTAGAATGACGCCTTCTGTAGCGCTTTTCCATCCCAGCGTGGACCTAACCAGAGTGTGCATGGAGGGCTGGTCGTGAAGTGAACTTTTGACAGGAGCTCAAAACAGAGGAAGTATCATTAAGCCTCAGGGGATTTGAAATCCTTGTCTCCTCACAAGGGGAGATCAGCACCCTCGCGCTCTGCTCTCTCTCTCTCTCTCTCTCTCTCTCTCTCTCTCTCTCTCTCTCTCTCTCTCTCTCTCTCCCTTGCTTCTGAGGTTTTGTTGGGAATAGACAGACATTACGAATTACTGTTGGTTTGAATTCTGTGTTAATCTCAATGAACACTGATAAAGCCTTTGACTGAAAAGGCTTTTTTTTTTTTAAATCTTTATGAAATGTTTTGTATATTGTATATCAATTTCAGTTGTTCTGTCAAGTTTGCTGTGTCGTAGCTTCTACTCATTAGTGGTGTAGCCTTGTCCCGGCCTCTGGGCCTCTGGGCTCTTGTCTGATAAAAAGTGGGTTGGTGCTGCAAATATCCTAGACATACCGATGCCATATTACATAAGAGGGATCTCCAGACTGAAGTGGATCAACACCTCAAGTTCAAGGGCTTTGATGGTGGAAACAAATCCCTGTGACCCTCAGCCAGTCTCTCTTTTTGCTTACCTGTTTGCCCTCCATACTCCAATTGGATTTCATAATCTACTGGTTTTTACCAGCGCTGCTGGAAATCGGCCATACCTTTTCTTTTTATTTTAATTGAATTCCTTTTTTTTGTTTTTATTGGTTTTGAGGGACCTCTGTGTTTGACAGAGCAACTAACTTAGTCTGCAGCTAGAATTTAACATTAGCTGCATATTTTGTAATGGCCCTCGCTTTGCTCATGCTGAGTGGAATTGTTTTTAAATGTGTCTGCGTTGAGTCTTTATGGTCCTTGATGAGCCAAATAATTACCGTAGCTCTCCATTTTGAAATGTCTATCAATAGGGTTGAGATCTCCTAATTGCTTTCCAGGAAAAACATTGGCTGGGTTTAACAAGTGTGTTTAAAAAACCTCTTAAAACACAACTTAACTCTCAAATATTCATCCAACTTTTTTTTTTATGATTTATTTTATGAACTCCTCCAGATAACCTCTTATAGTCATTTAATGTCTTCACCATTACTGTTTATCTGTGAATTGTAACTGACCTCTGGTGTTTTTGTGGCTTCTGGCTAATACCTACCTACTCACCTTATTTAATCTGGTTAATGTGTTACCAAACACTGAGGTGACATGACACCTTAAACCGAAAACAAGTCTAATGGAGTCTCCAGAGTTGTGGCTATTGATGCACTTAACGTTGACCGGTGGCTCATTTAAGCTTCTCTTTCTCTCAGTAGTCTTCGTCATGACCGTTTGTCTGTCTTCAAAACCAGTTGGAATTGTTATTAGTTGAGGTTTGTCAGTACCGATGCCATGCTGCTAGTCTGGAATGAGTTTCGCTAACTGGCATCTGCGTGTCAGTCACCAGAAAGGTAGACTTTGTCCCCAACTTATCGACCTTGTCTGTTAAGAAGGAAGAGATGACTGTGGGTCAGGAAGTGCTCTAAGACCAACAGATAAATTAATTTAGGATGGCCGAGGTTATGTAGTCGTTTGAAGCAGTGTGCATCAGATAATGTGATAAAAAGCACCTTGAATACTAACTCAACTGTTTTTTGACTTAATTACTTAATTCACTTGTTATTCCAGCATGTACTTTTTGCATCTATCTCAGAGAACTATGTACTTTACGAGCCAGAGTAGTTCACTCTGCCATTTCAAATCCCCCCAGCTCAATTTTTGCAGTTCTATTTTCATAGAAAGGTTTTAAATCTCCTTTATCTGTCTTTTTTTTTCTGAGCTGAGGAAAGCCATGCACTGCATGACTGAAGGCTTAAGGATTTACATGCTAAAAGATTGCCCAAAAGAGAGAGGCACGTCACATGCCGGCCATCACATAACTCCTTTGTGACATGACAGCAGATTCATGCTGATTACTTTCATGCTGATTATTTTCCTGCACAACAGTTGAGAAAAGACTCAATTGCTCTGGGGAAGTTCTCTTCCTGCTGCTAGAACTATAGCTTTCTAAGTTACATAATAGTCATAGACATGTGAATGTATTCATTGATTTGATTTATTTAGCTGAGGGCTCTCACCCCAATATTTCGACATTCTGTATTTTAGTTCAGTTGCTAACTGTTCCTATTGGCCAAACGGATCCTTGTCTTGAGAGAAATCCATCATTTTAATCCTCTCCTAGCATATCTGCTGATGATTGAGAGGCCTATAAAAGCAACCGGTGAATGGTCCAGAGTCAGCGCTGGGCTCTGAGTTACGGTCAGCGATAAGAAGTGAGCAAACAGCGGCTAGCAGCGAAGGAATGTCCACCCCACACTCCCGCGCATCCATCATCTCCTACATGGAGTGGGCATAGCACGTTCAAACTCAGGCATTCACACACACTCTAAGTACCATTCGTGTTCACTTCTTTGTGAGAAATTCACACACACACACACACACACACACACACACACACACACACACACACACACACACACACACACACACACACACACACTTATGCACACACACACATTCACGCATTCAAAGTCACCTTCACAAAGTGCTTATCAGAGTCTAGCTAGTAGACAGGAGGTGGTAGGGTCATGTAGATAAACATGTGCTTTGGACTTCAAAGAAAACCGTCTATTTACAGAGATCATTAGTAGCAGACGTCGAGACGGGCGTCGTCCTTCTGTTTCTGATTCATTTTGGGTACAAGTACAGAGAAAGTGAATAGACATCAATACAATGTTGCATGACAAACAAAGAACCGCCATTGTGATGTTCATTAACGTTAACGTACCCATGGCCTTCAGTGGAGAGAATGAATATGCCTGGTTGGCATCAGCTTCTGGGGGAGGTCCTATATTTATCCTCAAACATGGGTCTAATCACATGCTATTTCAGGGCTCGAGGCTTTGGGGTCGGGACCCTGCAAACAG
>NC_140266.1:3719702-3722202 GCF_949987555.1 Borostomias antarcticus | reverse complement strand
AGGGGTTGGTCAACCGCAACCACTGGCCTAAGCTGCTTTAAAGGCACTGGTTTAGGAATTTGGGCGTCTTCCCAGTGTGTGTGTGTGTGTGTGTGTGTGTGTGTGTGTGTGTGTGTGTCTGTAAGAATTGAGTCTTTCACCTCAAATGCACTTCCCTCCCCATCAGTTTACCAGAGAGGAACAATTAGCCCTCACGTTAAGAAACACGCTGCGAGCGGTCGCGGGCGAGAGACCAAGGATCTGTCTGCGTCCGGGGAGAGAGAGAGAGAGACATGTGGTACTGCGAAGCCTGACCATGCTCTCTCCAGCTGGGCCGCTCCGCCGGATTCAAACGGCTCGTTTCTCGTTCCTCCCTCGGAGAGAGAGAGAGACATGACTCGCCCCTGCCTCACAACCTGCCCCCCCCCCCACCCCCTCACTCCTCCAGCTCCTCCCTCACTCCCCTCACCTTTTCTCACCCTCACCCCGTACCGCACGCCCTGATTCTCCCCCCCCCCCTCTCTTTGAACTGGTAATAATCAGAGCAGAGTGTTTCTGGCAGGCTGGTGCTGCTCATTTACCCATAAACCCCTGTTTTCGGGGATACCACAAAACCCCGTTGGCCGCTGCACATCGCATCCGACCGGCGGTTCTTTCCCGGGGCGTGTATGCGGAGCGCGGAGACCCCAGGCCGCGGTTCTCGCTGGTGTAGTCTCACAAAGTCAACTGTCACCTTCGGAACTCGGCGCGGCGGCTTCGCAAAATGGCGACACTTCAATGTTCGATAGTTCTCCGTCCGGCTGAATTGGGGGGGGTTTCTACGTGGTGTTTTTTTTCTTTTCCTCGCGGCCGCGGCTGTGAGCTCATGAAGTCAGATAATGTATGGAAGCGCAGGGGGGGGGGGTCAGGGCTGGTGACGTCCCCTGGCTCGGGGGCCCCCCCCTGGGTGGGCCGAGGCCCCTGGAACCCTCCCTCTCCACAGAGGAGCAGAGAGGAAGGGAGGGGCAGGGGAGAATGGGGCGTAACATGGGGTTGTGGAGGCTTATATTCAGGGTTCATGCACTGATGGGGTTCAACTTTCGTAGACAATGTGTTGATTGTTAGGGCAGGAGATGGCCTCGCTTCCCTGATCTCTCTAGCGGTTGCGTTGACTTGATGCCAAGCCACTCCGTTCCTCTTCCCCTGGCTTGCCTCGCCCCCCCCTCAGCACCCGCCCCTCCCCCCCCCTCAGCACCCGCCCCTCCCCCTTGCCCCTCGGTTTTGTTAACTGCCCCTGTTCTCAGGAACCCTCTCTAGGTGTCCCTAATGGTATGCTGGCAATGGGTTCAAGAGTAGAGGAAGCTGTGTGTGTGCTGTGTGTGTGTGTGTGTGTGCGTGTGTGTGTGTGTCAGAGAGTGTATGAATGAAAAATAGGAGCCAGGGGGCCGGGGGCCTCCTTTTTCCCCATGTTGTTGTTGTTGTTATTGTTGTCGGTGGTGTCGCCTCCTCACTCATCCCCCTGAAAGGAGCGTTATGTCTCAATAGCGGAGGGGCGTGGCCTGTGTGGGCCGGGTCCATCATTCACTTAGTTCATTCACGTCCCGGGGGAAGAGAGGGAGGAGTGGCACACACAACATTGGCAGTGAATCCATGTCAAATGCTTCCCTCCTCCTCTCCCCTCTCTCCCCTCCCTGCTCTCATCTCATTCCATCTCCCCCCTCCTCCTCCTCCTCCTCCTCCTCCTCCTCCTCCCTCCTCCTCCTCCTCCTCCCTCTCTGGCCGCACACACACGCTCCAGTGGTCTTCACTGAAAACATGGCCTCCATCCCAGGCTTTCATCTTCTGTTGAATTTCACGTTTAGGTGAATGTGTCCTGATGTGTCCCGGCGTCTCGCACGCCGAGCTGAGCCCCGCCCCCTCGCGTACCGCTGCGACGGGAGGCGCCCGGGGAAAACGTCGCGGGGAGCGCCGCGCTGCCAGACCCGGCTAGTCAATACCAGATACCTAACAGAACGAAGAAAGGCCGGCATTCACAAGACAACAGAGCCACACTGCACATCTGATGGATCTCCTTTTAATAGTGACCGCTCAGTTGGCCAACAGACAGAGGAAGTCTTTTTTCCTTGGCTGGAGGAAGACGAGGGAAGTTAAAAAAAACAACCCTGTTGTCATGGGTAATCACCTTTGGAATCGTAAACAGCCTGGAATTCATTAGCCTCTCGGACGGCCGATTCTACTCGTGTCACACGTGCGATTTGGTGCGCACCGTGAAATTCACCTATTCACCAGTGTGGCCAGATCACGCTGTCTTAGTAAAGGAGCAGGGGATAATTAATTCATGGCGCACCATTGGAGTATGGCAAATTAGACGGGGAAACAGAACTACTTCAGGCCTCTCTCGGTACTAAACTTCACTTTGCGCTGGGAAGACAGTGGGTCATTCCTTGAATCCTCTGAGAAAGCAGTTTCCAGTGAGCTGTGTGCCTCGTGAGGACGAGAATTTCTTAACCCAGCTTCAGAGTAAAAAAAAAAACAAGTACAA
>NC_140266.1:3714702-3717202 GCF_949987555.1 Borostomias antarcticus | reverse complement strand
CTCCGAGTCTCGCCGAAATGAAAAACCAAGCCCTGCTTAGCTGGGGCCGTGGAAGGAACTTGACCGAGGAAATGTAAAAAGGTCATTTTAACATCAGTTCATCTCTCTTCAGATGACCGCAGCCTGTCTGGCTGAGCAGAGCAGCCAACAATAACACGCAGCGGGAATTACCGACAGTTTATGATTCACGGCTAGACATTCACTGCATGGAGTTTTGTTCCGCTTGGCTCATAAAAGTCATTAATCTCTTACGTGTAATCCGAACAAGGGACAATCTCGTTAGCCGATTTCATGCCTGTTATGTTAATGACTGCAGTAGCGTGGGGGAGGGGGGGAGCGGGAGGGAGGTGGGGGGGGGGGGGGCGAGGGGGGCGGGGAACAAGAGGGAAGGTTCATGTGAACCAGAGGGAACATCTTTCACACAGGGGCCCTGCTGGTGTCTGCCTGCCTGTCTGTCTGTCCTTCTGTCTGTCTATCCGTCCGTCTGCCTGTCTGTCTGTCTGTCTTTCTGTCTGTCTGTCTGTCTGTCTGTCTGTCTGTCTGTCTGTCTGTCTGTCCGTCTGCCTGTCTGTCCTTCTGTCTGTCTATCCGTCCGTCCGTCTGCCTGTCTGTCTGTCTGTCTGTCTGTCTGTCTGTCTGTCTGTCTGTCCTTCCATCTGTCTGTCTGTCTGTCTGTCTGTCTGTCTGTCTGTCTGTCTGTCTGTCTGTCTGTCTGTCTTCCTGCGTGTGTTCCTGGCTGCCTGCCCACTCTCTCTCTCTCTGAGGGTTTTATAGAGCTGTGCTGGACCAAGTCCATCCTTGCTGAGACTTGTAACATGACTTGGATCACATCCCCCTCTCAAGACCTATACAACTACACACACATCCCCCTCTCAAGACCTATACAACTATACACACATCCCCCTCTCAAGACCTATACAACTATACACACATCCCCCTCTCAAGACCTATACAACTACACACACATCCCCCTCTCAAGACCTATACAACTATACACACATCCCCCTCTCAAGACCTATACAACTATACACACATCCCCCTCTCAAGACCTATACAACTATACACACATCCCCCTCTCAAGACCTATACAACTATACACACATCCCATTCTCAAGACCTATACAACTATACACACATCCCATTCTCAAGACCTATACAACTATACACACATCCCATTCTCAAGACCTATACAACTATACACACATCCCCCTCTCAAGACCTATACAATACACACATCCCCCTCTCAAGACCTATACAACTATACACACATCCCCCTCTCAAGACCTATACAACTATACACACATCCCCCTCTCAAGACCTATACAACTACACACACATCCCCCTCTCAAGACCTATACAACTATACATCTCTGTTATCTGCAGGCCCTCGTTCTTTATGTCTTAAGGCTCTCTGTGTAGAGCTCTGTGTACAGTAGGCGTTTGTGTAGATATCTGTGTAGATGTTTGTGTACCCATCTGTGCATATCTACGTGTAGATCTCTGCATACTGTAGCGCTCTCTGTTGGTCTTTCTGTAGATCTCTCTGTAGATGTGTAAAGCGTTCCATACTGGTATGGATCCATACATTCAGCGGTCACCGTTGTTATGACATTCTTTTTTTGGTTTCTGGAGTAACTAGAGCAAGTCAGATTCTCCTCCCACTCCCCATCGTGACCCTCGCTGACCCCGAGCGGTCACGGGTGAGAACAAGGTCAGAGGGTCACCGGGTAGGATGTCCCACCTGTCCATCAAACATGAAAGGGGCGCAGGCGACCAGGCGTGGGCGGTTGTTCTGGGCGGGGTCAGTGTGTCAGTCAGCGAGGGGAGTAAAAAAAGCCGGCGGATTACACAGGCAGACGGTAATCTGTGAGGCCGTCGGCCGCGCCTTGGGCCGCGCTGCTCTAATTGCGCGGGAGGACAGGAGAACGGGGCCCCGCCCATAACCCGACCGCTCACTTCGCCAAATCACAGATGTGTAATGGCTGCCGACATGTTTCATCTTGAATGACAAATTTTCCCTTTTAAAGCACATTATGTGCCCTGTCGGAATGTGAATGGCAGTTTAGTCCGCAATTATTTCCTAGCAGGTTCCCTCGTTTGAAAGATATCGCCGTTAAGGCCTGAAAAGTGTTTGATTTGGTTTTCCTTTTCATCCTGGTCCTCGGTGCTCAGTTAGCATGAGGAAACGCACGCAAACAGACTTTGAGACACTTCCTTTGAAGGTATATTCAGTGACATCACAAGTAATTATATAATGTGTAACTAAGGCAGAGTTTCAGTCAGACATTTCGCAACCTCTCAGTGCTAAGATGGTTAGAATCTGCCCATTTCCATAAGATATTTCAGCATTTCATTACAACACTGTCTATCAGACAAACCCCGACAGCTATTAACCACCACAACAATGCGCTAGCCCTTCCCACTGTCTCCTCTGTTTGGATGTGTAACTGCTATGGCACGCCCGTTGGCACAGGCAGACGGGAATTTCAGTGAGACATTT
>NC_140266.1:3709829-3714502 GCF_949987555.1 Borostomias antarcticus | reverse complement strand
CACACACACACACACACGCGCACCACACACACACACAGATTAATCCGGGTCTGGAAATGGTTAGAAATGCCTATGTTTCACATCAGTGAAACACATGTGAAACATGCCAGATCCCTATAGTTGTGGGTGGAGCGCTTGTAGCCTGTCACTGCTGGATTTACTGCCAGTTTTATTTACTGCCAGGATTTCATACAGTTTAGCACAATGTCGAGAATTGTTGTCTGTCCACGATCACTCAGACCGGAGTGTATCATGTTGTCGTGAGACGACGGGTGTGTAAGCGTCAGCCGAGAGGAGAAGAGCGCTAGGAGATGATGAATCTACCCAGCCAGAACAGACAGGGATGGAGGGGGGATCTCCAGGCCTCAGCGTCGGCCCGGCTACGACAGGAAACAGGTTTTATCATGCTTACGGCACGGGGGGGGGGTACGCTTTTCAGCTGCGTCAGCGGCTTTATGTGACCTGACGAGTTTGCGTTTGGCTGGAATCAGGCGGGAAACGTATATGGTTAAATCATGTAGTCTTGGCGTGAGAGAGAACTTCCTTCCATCAGTAGGCTAGTGCGCTTGGCCTTCATGTCCTTCTGCGGTAGGTGTCGCAGCAGGATTACTAATCTCTCTCTCTCTCTCTCTCTCTCTCTCTCTCTCTCTCTCTCTCTCTAATCTAAAGCCCCAATGATTGTCACACACGACCTGAGGGTGGTGAAATGAGTTCTCCGCATTTGACCCATCCCCTGGGGGAGCGGTGAGCAGCAGCGGTGCCCGCGCTCGGGAATCATTTGGTGATGTAGCCCCCCAATTCCAACCCTTGATGCTGAGCGCCAAGCAGGGAGGCAATGGGGAACATTTTTTTAATAGTCTTTGGTATGACTCAGCCAGGGATCGAACTCACGACCTTCCAGTCTCAGGGCGGACACTATACCACTAGTTCTCGCTGTGTCTCGTAACCAATGTTCGGTTCAGTCCGCACCTCTGATCCTGCACCAGATCAAATCAGACCTATTATAGGATGTTCCACACTAGCGCTGGGTATCGATTCGAATTTTAAGAATCGATTCCGATTCAGAAGGTGCAGAATAAATTATCTCGATTCGATTCAATATCGATTCGGTTAGTGTTACTAAAAACCTGTTTTTCTTAGCTGTAACCTTAATTACATGACTGCCAAGTTATGCAACACATCAATACTAGGGCTGGGTATCGATACTGATTTCCAAAAATGAATGAATGAATTACTCATTGAACGAATTAATGAACTATTCCTTTCTTCATTTATTCATTCATTCATTAAGTAAAAGATCGATTTTGGGATTCATGAATCGATTCTGAATCATTTGATTCTGAATCGATTCTGAATCGATTAAAGGGATAACAGGGTGATGAGTAGGGGAGCAGCAAACGAGTCATCTCATTCAGGAACCTGTTCCTTCTCTAGAACCACCCCCCCTCCCCCCCCCCCCCCCCCCCCCCCCCCACACACACACACACACACACACACACACACCCAACCCTCACCCCTTCTCCACATCCGCAGTCAGTCTTCATGCAGGGGCATGCCCCACTGTAGGTCTGTCAGTCTCCCGTGCTTCTCATCCAACCAATTTGAAACTAGAGACACGTAGCGTGTTTAACAGTACAGTAAGTTTAGCCGTCAGGAATGTGTACCGCACCGTCCCGTGCCAAGATGATTTTTCTGCTCTGCTGTTGTTGTTTCATGTTGAACATCAGCGAAGAACTTCTCCATTATCTGTTAATGCTCGTTACACAACGGGGGCTTTGCTTGGAAAATAATCTGCTGACAGGAGCAGAATGAGGGTGTATTTTAAGATGATTGTTGGATGCAGTGAGGTTTGCGAAACACAATTACATTGAAATGTCAGCTCTTGCTCAACAAACCACATCCCAGAACACAAGCAGTGTTTAATGTAACGCTATACAGCAATTATTCTATTTTTGAAGGCTTTCATTACATTGTTATTTTGATATCATTCATACTATAGGTGGGGAGCGGCACCTCTGTGTGTTTTGTTAACTATCAGTGACCCTGGTTCGTATCAAGCGGACCCTGAAGCTTATTGAGTGTCTCGCTACGTCAACATTATTGTAAGACCTCTCCGATAGCTGCGATATTATTCCAGGTTTATTTTGTTCTTCGCTGCCAACTGGAGTCCAAGCTGTCACCAGCAGCCAACCTTTAGTTCTGGGTCATACGGATTTCACCAATTTTTTTTGCACAGACAGACAGACAGACAGACAGACAGACAGACAGGCAGGCAGGCAGACAGACAGACAGGCAGGCAGGCAGACAGGCAGGCAGAGAGGCAGGCAGACAGACAGACAGACAGACAGACAGGCAGAGAGGCAGGCAGACAGACAGACAGACAGACAGACAGGCAGAGAGACAGACAGGCAGGCAGACAGACAGACAGACAGACAGACAGACAGACAGACAGACAGACAGAGACAGACAGACAGACAGACAGACAGGCAGAGAGACAGACAGAGACAGACAGACAGACAGACAGACAGACAGACAGACAGACAGGCCAGCAGACAGACAGACAGACAGACAGGCAGGCAGAGAGACAGACAGACAGGCAGGCAGAGAGACAGACAGGCAGACAGAGAGACAGGCAGAGAGACAGACAGACAGGCAGGCAGGCAGAGAGACAGACAGGCAGACAGAGAGACAGGCAGAGAGACAGACAGACAGGCAGGCAGGCAGAGAGACAGACAGGCAGACAGAGAGACAGACAGGCCCCATCCCCGTGGGTCTTGCGCCAAATTCCACCATATAATAAGACAACTGTGCCTTGGAGCACTGCAGAATAAAACTGAAAAATAATACAACAAATATCTTTATATCACAGTTGTAGCTGTGCAGCGTTTTGGGATTTTGACGGATGGAGAGACCGCTCATGATGGGCAGAGAGACGGTCTTCCTTGACAGACTGACAGACACTTGCAGCTGGCTGCCTGGTGGACGGCTGCTCTTCATGGATGTTGTCCAGTAACCGTCCATCCATCTGTCCACCTGTCTGCTGTGACCTTGGGCCGGCTAGCGAGTGTCTCTGGCTGACGGTCTCCATCTTGGCCCGGCTCAGGAGGGCAGAGACACTCTGGTAATGGCGGCCTGCGTTCAAACGACCCCGAGTGTTAATCTGAGTGGCGAGGTGGTGAATGTGAGACGTCAGAGGCTGGTGACGGCGTGTCCTCTGAGCCCGTCGTCTCCAGTGTCCTGCTGTCACCGTCCCTGCCTGAGCCCAGGGACAGAGGGATGGAGGAAGGGGTGTGTCTGAGGGAGGAAGGGGCGTGTCTGGGGGAGGATGGGGCGTGTTTGGGGGAGGAAGGGGCGTGTCTGAGGGAGGAAGGGGCGTGTCTGGGGTGGAAGGGGCGTGTCTGATGGAGTAAGGGGTGTGTCTGGGGAGGAAGGGGTGTGTTTGGGGGAGGAAGGGGCGTGTCTGGGGAGGAAGGGGCGTGTTTGGGGGAGGAAGGGGTGTGTCTGAGGGAGGAAGGGGCGTGTCTGGGGGAGGAAGGGGTGTGTCTGGGGAGGAAGGGGCGTGTCTGAGGGAGGAAGGGGTGTGTCTGGGAGGAAGGGGCGTGTCTGGGTGAGGACAGCAGAGCTCTGAGCGGTCTGGGTGTTTATGGAGGGAGATGACCTCACTGCACTGGCTGTGTTGAGTGTGTTTATGTGTGTATGTGTGTGTATGTGTGTATGTGCGTATGTGCGTGCGTGCACGTGTGTGTGTGTGTGTGTGTGTGTGTGTGTGTGTGTGAATGGGATATAGGGTATCCAGTGTGGATATGACTCTTCAGCGGGCTGCCATCACCACCTGTGTCCTTGCTCTAGTTACTGAGCAGATGTGTGTCTGCTTCTGAGCGTGTGCATGTGTGTGTGTGTGTGTGTGTGTGAGTGCAGGCATGTGTGTGTGTGTGTGTGTGTGTGAGTGCAGGCATGTGTGTGTGTGAGTGCATGTTTTCACTGCATGTTTTACCCTGAATTACTGTGCACGTGACAAATAAACAACCTTGACCATGAATGTGTGTGTGTGTGTGTGTGTGTGTGTGTGTGTGTGTGTGTGTGTGTGTGTGTGTGTGTGTGTGTGTGACTGCAGGCGTGTGTGTGTGTGTGTATGTGTGTGTGTGTGTGCGTGTATGCGTGCGTCTGTGTGTGTGTGTGTGTGTTTGTGTTTAATATGATTCCCATCCATGGACACTATAGTCCCTCTGTGTGTGGTGATACTATAACCATGACAACCATTACACAGTTCCACTACAAACCAGCAAAGCTTCAGGACGTGAACATCCCAGAAGGTTCTGCTGTATGTCATCACTATGTCATCACTGTCATCACTATGTCATCACTGTGCGCTCAGCACTCCCTCTGTAGCTGTGAGCAGCACTCTAACCCAGCGTTTCTCAACTGGTGGGTCGCGACCCAAAGGTGGGTCGCGGAGCCGCTTTGATTGGGTCGCGACCTCGTGGGCGGTTTCCCTTTTCTTTTCTTTTTTTTTTTAAGGGATTTTAAAATATATATATATTTATAGAGAACATGTTGGGTTTTTATTTTGCAGGACACACAATTCAATTCAATAATTGCAATAATTTATTTACGAGACATGACAGGAAGTGGGCTAACCTTAGCGTGGGACAATGTTGTGTTATGTGTCACAG
>NC_140266.1:3697329-3704829 GCF_949987555.1 Borostomias antarcticus | reverse complement strand
TCTGTTCTAGGGCTCCCTTTACCTGCAGGCGCCCCAGGCAGGAGGACGGACCAGCCGAGCGGTAGACTACAGCACTACGGCAGAGCCTGTGGAGCCAAAGGTGGGCTGTGGCTCTGCTGCTGACAGGGCTCTGATCCTGGGTCTGGGTCTGGATCTGAGCCTTTGACCTGGGTCTCTGGATCTCGGGGTCTGGATCTCTGGGTCTGGATCTCTGGGTCTTGTCTCTGGGTCTGGGTCTCTGGGTCTGGATCTCTGGGTCTGGTCAATCAATCAATCAAAGCTTTATTTGTATAGCGCATTTCATACCCAGAGTGGTCTCTGGGTCTGGGCCTCTGGGTTTTTGTGTTTCTGGGTCTCTGGGTCTGTGTCTCTGGGTATCTGGGTCTGGGTCTGGTCTCTGTGTTTCTGGGTCTCTGGGTCTGGGTCTCTGGGTCTGGGTCTGGTCTCTGGGTCTCTGGGTCTCTGGGTCTGGGTCTGGGTCTCTGGGTCTCTGGGTCTCTGGGTGTGGGTCTGGGTCTGGTCTCTGGGTCTCTGGGTCTCTGGGTCTCTGTGTCTGTGTCTCTGGGTCTCTGGGTCTCTGGGTCTGGGTCTCTGGGTCTCTGGGTCTCTGGGTCTGGGTCTCTGGGTCTCTGGGTCTCTGGGTCTCTGGGTCTGGGTCTGGGTCTCTGGGTCTGGGTCTCTGGGTCTCTGGGTCTCTGGGTCTGGTCTCTGGGTCTGGGTCTCTGGGTCTCTGGGTCTGGTCTCTGGGTCTGGGTCTCTGGGTCTCTGGGTCTCTGGGTCTCTGGGTCTGGGTCTCTGGGTCTCTGGGTCTCTGGGTATCTGGGTATCTGGGTCTCTGGGTATCTGGGTATCTGGGTCTCTGTGTCTCTGGGTCTGGTCTCTCGGTCTCCGGGTCTGGGTCTCTGTTTCTCTAGGTCTGGGTATGGGAATCAGTCTAGGTACGATGCCCACCTTCTATCTCTGGTCTTGAAGAGACCCAGCATTGATAGCGAAGATACTGAGTGTCCAGGGATACAGCTGAGATGTAGGGGGATAACTGATGACTGGTGACTGATGATCCCTTGAAGGTTCAAAAGTGGACTTGTTGAGGTCATGGCTATCGTAGTAGTTAATCAGTCTGTCATCTCTTGCAGCCATTACCATGAAATATGTGGCTTGGTTTTCATGACCACAAGATATTACACTACAAAGAGTAAGATGTGTTTTACTGTACTTGGCCTATAGTTCTTCTTGGCTATACAGTATTCTGAGAAAGGCGTTCCAATGAGTATCGCAACAAGCTGTAAAATATGCAAAACTCCTGATCCTGCCATAAATCGTACTGTCAAGAGCTCACAATAAAAATGCATTTCTTGCAAATGTAGAAATTATGATTCACTGCAGTAGCCTGGAAAACAAAAGAATGCTTTGTAGAAGCCACACTGGGAAGAAGCCTGTAGGACCAGAGCCCAGACACCATCCAACTCCAACAGCCTTTTCACTATGAACATCTCAAAGGGAATAATTGGGCTCGTTCAAAAGCTCTTTGTATTTAAATAGTTATATTGTCGTATTTATTTGGGTCTGGATGTTGGGTGTAGTCCAGCTTACGTAAACTCAAGAGTCAAGTTGAAGAAGTCTTCTCGTCTGGTGCAGTGATGAGCTGCGGTCTGCATCACTAACATCAGGAGCATGGTGGACGCAGTGGAAGACCTTCTGCTTCTGGCTCAAGCTCTCCATCTGGCTGATAATTGAGAACTTGTGTGCTCTTGCTCTTGTTTTCTGGCTAATACTTTTGGAGTGTGATTTACATAGACATCTGGTTCAGCCCTGTGTAGCACGGCCACTCAATGCATTCTATTTCTTCGCAGAGCTGTCTGTTCACGACTGACGGCCAAATAAGCTGTAATACTGGCAGACACCCACTGTACCCTGTTCTTACAATATATTTGTGAGGCAAAATCTCCCCACACTGACTATGCTAGCAAGAACGGTATCCATACAGAATACTGTACCTCTGAAACAATAGAATAACTAATGGCATATCCTTTGTCTCTGCTTCATATTTGCTTCCGGTCTCTCCCAAATTCAGGAATACATCTTCCGTTTGGAGCCTGGCAAAGTGGATTCTGGGAAAGGGAAATGTCCATACGACCCCAAACTCAACAGTGTCTCAGCTTTGATCAGTAAGTACCTCACCTATTTGTCTCCAAAGCGATATCCAGTCAATTCCTGTAATTCCTGTAATTCCTGTAATTCCTGTAATTCCTGTACCTTTCCACAATCCTCCTATATGGTGGGAGTGTTGATGATCAATCTAAACCCTGTCCAGGCTATTATACTGTGCTTAGTCAGCTCCACCAAAGGCGTTATTGATTTCAAATACTTTTACCATGTAAAAAAAAAAAGATTAATTTAAGATGTTGCTGCACTATAGGCATGGCCTGCACCATCGAAAAAACATATTGATTTCAAAGGCTTTTCCGTCTCTTAAAACTCTTTCTCCTACGTACGATAGCTACCGGATAGTGAAAACTCTTGTTGTCTACGTTCCCATTCTCCTGTCAGTAGGTGGTCTAGTTTCAGCAGCTTGCAGTTGGTCAGACTTGGCTGTTGACCTCTTCCTGCCACCCACCCACTGTGTGTGTGTGTGTGTGTGTGTGTGTGTATGTGTGGGACCTCCCTTGACCCCCCCACTGTGCCCTGCCATGTCACGGCTGACCTGAGCCAAACCAAGAGGGATACACTGAGCCAACCAGTTGCCATCGCATACACAGCTGTCACGCAGGGTCATGCCACACAACTACAAACACGCCAGTGGAAGTTCCCCTCCGGGAGCTCCTCCATGTTGGTCTTCAGGACCACCAGCTGGGGAGTCCCTACTCCTATAGAAGGACCACAGAGGGACCGAGGCCAACAGTGAACCACTGTTCGATTTCCTCAAAGCGGCCGTTGTGTGATCACATCTACAGTATAGATCAGAGCAAATCATCAGGGAACTGCCCCTTTTTGAGCGAACAGCTTTGAATCTGAATGGCAAGTTCAAACTTGTCGAAGTGTCCTCGGGCAAGACACTGAACCCCAAGTTGCTCCCAGTGAGCAGGTTAGCACCTTGCATGGCAGCTGCCGCCATTGGTGTGTTAATGTGTGTGTGAATGGGTGAATGAGAGGACATTGTAAAGCGCTATATAAGTGCAGTCCATTTACCTCCTATTTACTACAATTTGACATGTATTGTTGTCTAACTTCTCTCTGCCACCCCACCCCACCCTCTCTCTCTCTCTCTCTCTCTCTCTCCCTCTCTCTCTCTCTCTTTCTCTCCCCCTCTTTCTCTCTGCTTCTGGCCGGTAGATGGCGAGCTCTACGCTGGGGTCTACATTGACTTCATGGGGACGGACTCGGCCATCTTTCGCACACTGGGCAAAAGCACCGCCATGAGGACGGACCAATACAACTCTAGATGGTTAAACGGTAATCTCCTCGTGGCTTCTCTCTCTTTTTGTTCCTCCATCTCTCTCTCTCTCTCTCTCTCTTTCCCTCTCTCTCTCTCTTTTCCTCTCTCTCTTTCCCTCTCTCTCTTTCCCCCTCTCTCTCTCTCTCCCTCTCTCTCCCTCTCTTTCTCTTTCCCTCCCTCTCTTTCCCTCTCTCTCTCTCTTTTCCTCTCTCTCTTTCCCTCTCTCTCTTTCCCCCTCTCTCTCTCTCTCTCTCTCTCTTTCCCTCTCTCCCTCACTCTCTCTCTCTTTCCCTCTCTCTCTCTCTCTTTCCCTCTCTCTCTCTCTTTTCCTCTCTCTCTTTCCCTCTCTCTCTTTCCCCCTCTCTCTCTCTCTCTCTCTCTCTCTCTCTTTCCCTCTCTCCCTCACTCTCTCTCTCTCTCTCTCTCTCTCTCTCTCTCTCTCTCTCTCCTCGCTCTCCGATGAGCAGAAAGACAGACAGGAGAGTCTGGCTGAGGGAACCTGGCTGGGTCCCAGATTGCCACGCTGACCCTGCCATGCACCCCCTGCGGTTCCCCATCCTGAGCCCCCTCATCCCGACACCTGAGTCCTGTTAATCAGCCCTGCCCCCCCCCCTCCCAACCCCCCCAACCCCCCAGCAGTGGCCCAATATGAAAGCCAGCATCAAAGCATGCCAAGGCCAGCAGGGGTACAGCACGATGTCATATTCAATTCAATTCAATAACCTTTATTTAAACTCGAAGGACACTGAAGTTGCCCTCATTTACAGTGACGACGAGTAAAAGAGATAAAATAGTACAAAGATAAAACATGAATAAAACAGAGGTAAGGCAATAATAACACTAAAAGCACAACATGAAAATAGAGTAAAATAAGTTAAAATAAATAAGAACAGAACAAGAAAAACAGCTAAAAACAATATTGTGTTGAGAGAGAGATTTGGAATGTAGCAGGTTTTCAACTGACTCAACATCTGTCTCATCATTATCATGCTATAATACTATTTCTCTCTCTCTCTCTCTCTCTCTTTCTCTCTCTCTCCATCTCTTCCTTACACACGTATGTGTGCTGTATATATTAACTCACTCCTTTTGTCTCTTTCAGATCCCACGTTCATCCATGCACACCTCATCCCAGACAGTGCGGAGAAGAACGACGACAAGCTGTACTTCTTCTTCCGGGAGAAGGCGTCGGAGATGGGCCAGAGCCCCATGGCACAGTCCAGGATCGGCCGCATCTGCCTGGTGAGTGACCACACACAACCACACGCACGGCGTGAAGCCACACCAAGCCACGCCTCCTGGACCTGGTGTCCCTGGTGACCCATGTACTGGTCTTAACCAGTCACTACCGCCATAGAACAACACCACACACACCAGACCCTTAACCTTTTCGATACGACCACGTCACCGGCAACATTTTAAAAATATCCAACAAATATTTAATAATATTAAAAAAAAATATCTAACAAATCTAAAAAATTCCGCACTCCAACACTTGCTGAAAGCTGAGAAACTGCGCTTTCTAGTATTATAGGGAAAATCCAATTAATATTCAAAATGTTGTCACTGTACTTACAGGGTTAAAATGGTTAATACAGTACCTCCCACTGCCAATGTAGGGTAACATGTTGTTTTTTTACGTTTCTTTTAGTTCCCCATGATAAACTGTAAGTGTGGGAGAGTTGCCCTTTGGGCTCATGTTGTATACATAGATATTTATATACAACAAGCATAAACACTCAGAGCAATGTTGACTAAGCAGTGTAAATCCCCGTTGTGCAGTGGCAGGGGCCGTGTTTAGACTTGGACGGAGGTCAAAGGTGACCCTGGGTGGACCCCGCCCGCCCCAGTCTCAAGTATAGAAGAGCGCTGGAAATAGAATGCCCTCTCTTTCACACCGAGTCATTATATAGACAGATTTATCCACACGAGAACCTGCAACATGCTATCTGTCCAGTCTGACAAGTGCGAAGGAGGTTTATTAATGTGTGAGGGGTCGGCTGTTGGTTGTGCGCTCTGGCGCTGGGCTCTGCTCCCCAACGCCGGAGGTGGAGGCTAGCTCTGATCCACAGCAGATGGGACAGACAGAGCTGATGTTTACTGTATGCACCGACCCCCCCCCCCACCCCCCCACCCCATTGAGCCACACGTGGCTTCTTCTTTGAACTGCTGTCTCAAACAGCTGTTACTGTAGGTGCAATCTGTGTGGACCGTTTTGCAGTGATGCAGCCTGTTATAATGTCACCTAACATTCCTCTCGCTCGGTTTGTTTGTTCTGCACTTTGAGATTGCCTCTCAATGTCAATGAAAAGTGCTTTATACAATTATTATAATTATTATTATTATTATTATTATTATGTATTACTATTATTATTATTATTAGTAGTAGTAGTAGTAGTAGTAGTAATAGTAGTATACATTAGTAGTAGTAGTAGTAGTAGTAGCAGTAGTAGTAGTAGTAGTAGTAGTAGTAGTAGTAGTAGTAGTAGTATTAATAGTAGTATACAGAAGTAGTAGTAGTAGTAGTAGTATTAATAGTAGTATACAGTAGTAGTAGTAGTAGTAGTAGTAGTAGTAGTAGTATTAATAGTAGTATACAGTAGTAGTAGTAGAAGTAGTAGTAGTAGTAGTAGTAGTAGTAGTATTAATAGTAGTATACAGTAGTAGTAGTAGTAGTAGTAGTAGTAGTATTAATATTAGTATACAGTAGTAGTAGTAGTAGTAGTATTAATAGTAGTATACAGTAGTAGTAGTAGTAGTAGTAGTAGTAGTAGTAGTAGTAGTAGAAGTAGTAGTAGTAGTAGTAGTAGTAGTAGTATTAATAGTAGTATACAGTAGTAATAGTAGTAGTAGTAGTAGTAGAATAAGTAGTAGTAGTAGTAGTAGTAGTAGTAGTAGTATTAATAGTAGTATACAGTAGTAGTTGTAGTAGTAGTAGTAGTAGTAGTAGTAGTAGTAGTAGTATTAATAGTAGTATACAGTAGTAGTAGTAGTAGTAGTAGTAGTAGTAGTAGTAGTAGTAATAGTAGTAGCAGCAGTAGTAGTAGTAGTATGCAGTAGTAGTAGTAGTAGTAGTAGAAGTAGTAGTAGTAGTATTAATAGTAGTATACATTAGTAGTAGTAGTCGTAGTAGTAGTATTAATAGTAGTATCTAGTAGTAGTAGTAGTAGTAGAAGTAGTAGTAGAAGTAGTATAGTAGTATTAACATGACATCTTGACCATACAGAATGACGACGGCGGTCACTGCTGCCTGGTGAACAAGTGGAGCAGCTTCCTGAAGGCCCGGCTCATCTGCTCTGTTCCGGGGGCCGACGGCATCGAGACACACTTCAACGAGCTCCGTAAGTTCCCACTCCTCCCATCAGTCAGCAGGGTCATCAGTCAAAACAGGCTGATCTGTGTGTGTGTGTGTGTGTGTGTGAAATCTCATGGATCCCAGCTGCGCTCAGCTTTCATTTGAAGGTTCATTAGGATGTCAGCTCTGGAGCGCAGCACACATACTGTAGCGGAACAGGAGTGGCGTATGTGGTGTTATATAACAGCGCGGCGTCTGGGATGTTCGGCCTTTCTGTCTGGCGTGACCGATCCTCCACATGTTGGGAGGTGTGTAATGAGTGTGTCCCTGAAAGAGAGAGAGAAGAAGAGAGAGAAGAAGAGAGAGCAACTGGCAGATGGAGAGTGATAGCTTATATATGACCCTATGACCAGACTAATGGAAAATAAGTTTATATAGGATGAGGGGTTCCTGTTAAGATGTTCCATATGAACTGCCTTTTCCAGAGCCAATAGGCAAATGTAGCATACAAAGGTTTGAGGAACAACTCAGCTATTGATTGTCGAGTGACTGTGTGTTTGCTTTAGAATTATGTACTGTACCCACCATATACCTGTACATGTACAGTAAACGCCAAGTGTGTGTGTGTGGGGGGGGGGGGTTGCTTCCACTGTCCCTGAATGGATAAAGTACCGAAGATTCATCATCTTATCTGATTTATCAGCTCCATCGACGATACAAACAGCTGTAATAAAGCTGATGTGATCTATGTTCATTGATTTAGATTTAGATT
>NC_140266.1:3614625-3689625 GCF_949987555.1 Borostomias antarcticus | reverse complement strand
CAGCCAATAAGAACACGCTGGAGATGGTTCAGTACGGCGTCGAGGGCAGCACCACCTTCCTGGAGTGCCAGGCGCGGTCCCCCCACGTGTCCCTCAAGTGGCACCTGCAGAGAGAGAACAGCGACCGGAGGAAAGAGGTGAGCGTCACACCTGTACCCCCCCCCCCCCCCCCCCCGCCACCCCACCGAGCGGCCAATAGCATCGTAGGAACGGCCTGGCCCCGCTTTCGCGATCCGGTGTCGTAGCTGACGATGCCCCATCGACCCTCTCTCTCCTCTGGCCCCTCCCCCAGATCCGCTCGGAGGGGCGTGTCCTGAAGACGGAGCAGGGCCTGCTTCTGCGTTCGCTGCAGCCGTCCGACAGCGGCGTCTACCAGTGCACGTCCACGGAGAAGAACTTCAAGCACACGCTGGTCAAGCTGCAGCTGGTGGTCCTGTCCGGCCGCACCGTCAACAACGTGCTGGTGGAGACGGGCGGCCCCGCCCTGCCACCGCTGCAGGCCAGCGCCTGGACCCCCAGCGCCGGACAGTATAAGGACCTGCTGACCATCCTGAGCCAGCCGGAGATGGGCCTCATCAACCAGTACTGCCAGGACTACTGGCAGCTGGGAGAGGGCGGTCTGGCTGACCCCGCCCTGGGCGTCGGCAAGGCTAAGGGACTGAAGGAGCTGAAGGAGCAGAAGAAGCCACGCAACCGCCGGCATCATGACGAGGTCACCGCCGAGGACGAGACATGAGGCCCTGTCCTCCTCCTCTCCTCTCTCCTCCCCTCCCCTCCCCATGCCGCCCTGTCCTCCTCCCCTCCTCCAACCCTCCCCTCCCCTCCCCACTCCGCCCTGTCCTCCTCCCTCCTCCTCCTCCTCCCCTCCTCCTCCTCCCCTCCTCCTCCCCCTCCTCCTCCCTTCCTCCTCCCCACCCCTCCCCTCTCCACTCCGCCCTGTCCTCCTCCTCCTCCTCCTCCCCTCCTCCTCCTCCCCTCCTCCTCCCCCTCCTCCTCCCTTCCTCCTCCCCTCCCCTCCCCTCCCCACTCCGCCCTGTCCTCCTACCCACCCCTCCCTCCCTTCCCCACGCCAACCTCTCCTCCTACCCTCCCCGCCCCTCCCCTCCCCGTCCTGTCCTCCTACCCACCCCTCCCCTCCCCGTCCTGTCCTCCTACCCACCCCCTCCCCTCCCCGCGCCTCCTCCACGTCCCCACAGCCGGCCGCCACCCCGCCCCCCTTCTTCTCCGCTCTCTCCCTCTCTCTGCACACCCCTCCAAAAATGGGAAAGACTTCAATCAAAGGATTCAAACGACAAGAGAGAGAAACCATAACAAAAAGCAACGGTCGCAATCCACAAACAGGTTGTTCTGAACTGTTGGAGAGGTTTCACAGTATTTATTGTAGGTTGTACATAGTAAGATTCTGTGCATTTCTTTGTACTTAATTAGCAAACATGTTTTTTTTTTTTGTGAATAGGTAATCTGTGCAAATATTGTTGTTATTATAATGCTATTATTGTTGTTAGTGTTATTGTTTATTACAAACTGTGTTATTATATTGCAAATATCTTTATGTTTTGTCTTTTGGAGGAACAGCAACACTTCATAGAACGGACATTGAAAGTGTTTATATTTACATGGACTGGTAGATGTGTATATATCTACATGGACTGGTAGATGTGTATATATCTACATGGACTGTGTTTGAGAGGAGTGCTTTGGCTACATCATGGATCCTTTGACTGCTGGCAGTAATCAGAGATGGAAGTCAGGTCACTGATTGGACGATAATCCAGAACTTCCTCAAAACAAGGATGGATAGGTGACACCGTTGTGGACACAGCCAATGGACGCTTGGGAACACGTTGAATGGCATTTCATTGGAGGGAGGAGACGCCCACAGACTGCAGCTTCGAGTACTCGGCCACGCCCACGTGTGACGATAGGGAACGACCTCCGGCTTTACTGACCCTAGGGGTTTAAAGAGACCCAGAATCTCTCCGTCTTCTCTTCTCTCTTCCACAGAGCGCTGTGGGAGGCCTTCGTCCCGCTCTCCTCTGGGCCCTTGTGGGCCCTCGACCCCGAGACCGTCCTGCCCTCCTACCGTACGCTTCCAGTGGTCTACCTGCCCTGTCTCTTCCAGTTGCTGTGGGGTGTTTGTTTTGTTTATGTGTAAATATTACATCTCAATGTTGTATCCTTGAGAATGTGATGATATAGAATAAGCTGTTTTGATGAGGGAAGATGTCTGTGGTTGTCAATACTAAAACTGAAAATAACATTGCCTTCTCATTCGGGAGAAGAATCTCCAAAAGGCAGCTATGTGATTTGTAAACAATTTGTTTGTGCACAAGAGACAGACAAAGCACCTTCCACTGCCTGGATTGGTCACTGATAAATAAGTAACATTTGTTGGTGTCTGTGGCTTATACTTCCAACCGCAGCGTGTGTTGTGTTGTTCTTAATGGGAGTATATTATCTTGTCAGACTAATTTCGTTCTGCTTCCAAACTGAACCACAAGCACGGTAGTTTGCATTCCAGTAGATGTCCACAAACTCAGTGGTTTCAGGCCAGTCATGTATCTGAGGACAATTAAAGAGAAGTTACCAGAGCGAAGCCAGCGCTTCCACGATCATGAGTTTGTGGGGGAGCGTCGGCTAGATAGTTTTAATCTCCAGTACCTAAGAGCTGTTTAACCAGATAAACGTCACATGACTTTCCCTCTCTCAAAGAACCTGATGGCTTCCTGCCGGTCGGTAACTCATAGACATGTATGATATGCCACAAATGTGTACTCAAGCAAATCTTTGCTTCCATATGAAACAATGTGTATATAGTTAAAACCACTAGGATGTTCAACATCTGAACACAGAAAAGGCACGTACCAAACTCTTGGGATGGTGGCTTTTCGTTGTGTGCATGAAATGTATATGTACCGTATATGATATTAGTTCATATTGCTATGTTGCTGTGGATGTCCGTGGGTGTCTATCTAGTTGTGGGAATGTGGGAGGAGTGTCGGTACAAGGCAGGAAAGATGGACTCGTACCCTTGTGGCGTAATACTCAGCACACAGTAGTGGGTTTAGACCCAACCCTTCCCCCTCTCTCTACCTCTCTCTCTTTCCCTCTCCCTCTCTCTCTCTCTCTTTCCTCCCCCCCCCCCTCTCTCCCTCTCTCTCTCTCTCCTCTCTCTCTCCCTCTCTCTCTCTCCCCCCCCCACCCCCCCTCTCTCTTTCTCTCTCCCTCCCTCTCTCTCCTCTCTCTCTCCCTCTCTCTCTCCCCTCTCCCCCCACCCCACCCCTCTCTCTTTCTCTCTCCCTCTCTCTCTCCTCTCTCTCTCCCTCTCTCTCTCCCCCCCCCCTCTCTCTCTCTCTCTCCCTCTCTCTCTCTCCCCCCCCCCTCTCTCTCTCTCTCTCTCCCTCTCTCTCCCCCCCCCCTCTCTCTCTCTCCCTCTCTCTCTCCCCCCCCCCCCCTCTCTCTTTCCCCCCCCCCCTCTCTCTCTCTCTCTCTCTCTCTCTCCCTCTCTCTCTCTCCCCCCCCCCCCCCTCTCTCTCTCTCTTTCAGTGCAAAATCTATTTCCAACATATGCATCATTTTTTTCTTTTGGTAAACTTTGGTAGCCTATGGGTAAATGAGGAAAAGTCACATGTGGTATAATGCACAGTTGATGTTATTGTAATGACTTGTATAAATGACTACAGTATCTCTCCTTTCTCATCGATGTTGCTGACTAATAAATTAAAGCTCTATATTTTATAAACACAGACTTCTTATTGTGTGTGCCTGTGATGGGGATCTGTGAGATGATAAGGTACCATGGGAACGGTTGAGTTGTCTCTCTACCTCTCCCAGGGGTCTCTATACCCCTCTCTCTCTCCTCTCTCTCTCTCTCTCTCTCTCTCTCTCTCCTCTCTCTCTCTCTCCTCTCTCTCTCTCTCTCTCTCTCTCTCCTCTCTCTCTCTCTCTCTCTCCTCTCCTCTCTCCTCTCTCTCTCTCCTCTCTCTCTCTCTCTCTCTCTCTCTCTCTCTCTCTCTCTCACACACACACACACACCGAAGTGGATTAGGATCTCTTGCCATCTTCAGATTGAGGTCAATGAGATCTGTCAGGTGAGAGCGCAAAGCTGCTCTAAGTCGTTTAGATGTCACCCCTCGCTGAGTCGTCCATGTGTCTCACCGCTGTCACCCCTCGCTGACCGCCGCGTGCTCGGGCCTGGTGGGGAACGGTCTGCGTGTCTCATCATGGTTCCATAGAGGAACCCGAGAGAAGCAGCGGAGAACGTTCCTTCTCTGGCCTGTCCACAGAACGGGCAACTGTCCACAGACCGGGCAGCTGTCCACAGACCGGGCAGTCCCCTATAAGAGCCTTTCCTCGTGGACAGATGCGTCATGGTCGTTCAGACGTCACTGTCAGAGGGTTCATTCATGTGTGGGACCCCGTCCGCCTGCGTTAAGAGACAAACCACACCCTTTCTTTCCTCCACTCTTATAGAGGCAGCTGAGAACAGTGGAGAAGATAAGCACTTTAGCCCATGTGCATCTTCCGCTGAGCACAGCAAAGTCCTGCTAAATCGAAGGTGAGGTCATACGTTCGCCCTCCGCCGTACCCCCGCCTCCCGCTCCCTCCCGCGGGGGACGCCTTCTGTCCTTGCTCCCCATTGGCCCAACCCTGATCAGGTGGACAGGGGATGCCCGAAATCCTCCCTAATACAGGAAAACACTCAACGATCCGCCAGTGTTAGTCTGGAGCCGTCGACGTGCCGGTGGCGTAGATTACAGCATCAGTCGGGCCGGTAGGCGATCAGCGAGGACCTTCTTGAGGTTTTACCCCCCGCCCCCCCGCCAGCGTTTGGGTTCGAGAGCCGGGGCCGCAGCCAGGGAGAGAGGATGGGGGCAGGAGCGAGCGCCGAGGAGAAACACTCCAGGGAGCTGGAGAAGAAGCTGAAGGAGGATGCCGACATCGACGCCAGGACAGTCAAGCTGCTGCTGCTGGGTAATGTCTGCCAGCGTGTTTCTCTGGGGGGGGGGTTGGGGGTACAGGGGGCAGGAGGGGGGCCGAGGAAGGGGTACAGTCAAGGGGGCATCAGGTGTCTTTCTGGAACTCTAATCTGGGAACCTGTGAATAAGATCTCAGCTCCAGGGCCCCTCACAGAACTCAGTCCATGGTCATTGGCTTGCATCTTACACTGTAGGGTTCCCGGGTTGAGATTTCTCCTCCAGGATTACAGGATTATGTTTTATGCTCTGCAAAATTTGATCCAAAGATACCCATTACTATGAGGATATACTGAGGATAGTCTACTTAGAAGTAGTTTGTTGTCACGTAAGGTCTTTGAGAGAGATAAGATGATATGAATAGGATCTTCTCTCTTGGGATGAAATTTGACTTGGGAAATATTTAGATGTGATTGCTTTATCTCTTAGTTACATGTTAATTATCTATATTCCATTAGAGAGCTCTACACCAAAGTAGATTAGTCTTGACAAGCGATTACATTTTATAATGTACTATTCTCATGGAAGAACCTCCGTCTAGAATTGATTTTTTTAAACGACCGCTTATTGGGAATTCGATGACACTGCAGTGGATGAAGTGAAGAAAGACAATTAGTCAGGTATAATGACAACCTATCGACTAATAACAATAGGGTATTTTAATCTGTATGTTATTTTATGTAGGGTGATTTAATTGAGGGACAAACGATCATCTCCACTGGATAATCATCCTTGCAAACTCCATAGGAGCCCAAGGCCAGCTAATCCAGCCCTGCCCTCCCTCAGGCTTGTCTTGAACCCGGCTCTGCCCAATCCCCTGCTAATCCTATAAGACAACAACTGCCCCAGGACAGAGGGCTTAATGCATGGCCCATGGCCCGACCCAAAGACAAACCCATCAAAAGCCCAACTGACCAGAACATCCTTAAACACATTCCTTCAACACCTCACCTATATTTACGTGCTTAGATGAGAGAAAAGTCAAATTGTTGGTCAGGATTAAGAGACCAAGACGTATCTTGTTCCAAAAACGGAATAAATAAATCACTAATTATGTGTAAGATACCTCATGGTAGCCATACAGTGACCGACAGGTTCAAGTGATTATGAACAGGGAAATACATGCTTCCTCAGCGCTGTCAGAGGGAGAATTGTTTATGATATCAGGGATATCATGACCCTGACGCTCAATCAAACGGTTTCGGAGGGGGCACCCTGATTAGGGGGTAGGTAGGTGGTAGGTAGGTGACCTCAGGTCTCCAGGGACATCTATCAAATAGCCCCCCTCTAACTTTGTAGGTGGGGGGTGCGCCATATAATGATGTCCGAAGAGCAAAACCTCCTATCTGCATAATTGGGTATCCTTAAAAATAGCATTCTGCAAGAAAACACGTTTTTTTTTGTTTCTCAAAAAAGTGCATTTTTCAAATTCTGTAGATGTTTCAGCTTGTTGAACACTGCCTCTCAGTGGTCACACCTGGTACATGTAACCAATGAAACCACTTAACCCTAATCCTAACCACACTGTAAGCTGCCCCGAAATCCAACACCCCCATATCCAGAAAGAAGCTAAATGCAACGTATTCAGACACTGTTTTATAGCTGGATACTGATGGCTGCTTCTGCAGGTGGACTCCACATGACATTCCACTGTTGTCCTCTTTCACACAGGTGCTGGAGAATCAGGAAAAAGCACTATCGTCAAACAGATGAAGTGAGTAGTGTCTCCCACATCATACAGTAGTAGACCTAGGCTATCTATAGCATATTAGATCATGGATCATATAATGGACTAAATCGAATATACATTGAAAGGTGTCCATTTGTCTGCTCTGAACAGAATCATCCACAAAGATGGTTACTCACTTGAAGAGTGCCTGGAGTTCGTCGTCATCATCTACAGCAACACCCTGCAGTCCATCTTGGCCATTGTGAGGGCCATGACAACGCTCAACATCGGCTACGGGGACGCGGCCCAGCAGGTAGGCCTACGCCTCCTCTTCACAGGGGATCCTAGATGGAACTTACACATGTTCCCTGAGTCAGGCTATCTACTACACGCCTCCTCCCTGGCAGGATCAACACATGACAGATCGGCAAATTTACACAGATAGGCCTATCGGTGTATTTATAGAGCTGCTAGATCATCTACTATCTTCTCTGCCGGGCAAGGCCACGAGCTTATCCCAGATCTTGACCGATGTGTTTTTTTCTCCAGGATGATGGCAGGAAGCTGATGCATCTGGCAGACACCATAGAGGAAGGCAGCATGCCTAAAGAGCTCTCAGACATCATCATTCGTCTTTGGTTGGACAAGGGCATCCAGGTTTGCTTTGACAGGGCGTCGGAGTACCAACTCAACGACTCTGCAGGATAGTAGGTCATCTCCCGTTTTATTTGACACTCATATGGCTGTTTTACATTAAAAAAAAACTGAAATTTACAATGTACACATCAAAGTAAAAGCATTGTGCAAACATTATTTTATAGTCTTTCGTTTAAGAGTCTTGTTTAAAAAAAGGGATAGGCGATTTTCTGTTTCTTTTAGAAATGTTTGTTTCGTCTGGTCTGTCAGTTGGATATTTGGGCTCTAGGGCCAGTTCCAGAATGCTCTGTGCAAAGTCCCTACACAGTGTAGCTCTTCTGTCATGGAGAGTGGAGGCCTCAGAGCCTAATCGCTAAAGGTATTGTCTTTTTTTATAATCTCTCGCTCTATGCTCGTACACTGAAAACCTCTCTCTCTGCCTCTCTCTCTCGTAGCTATCTGAATGACTTGGAGAGGCTGGTGCAGCCTGGGTACGTCCCCACCGAGCAGGACGTGCTGCGATCAAGAGTGAAGACCACCGGTATCATCGAGACCACGTTCTCCTTCAAAGATCTGCACTTCAGGTGGGTCTTTAAACAGCACACCGGGGTGCCTGGATATGTGCCCGTTCGTAATGAACAGAACACTGTAAAAAGCTGCCATCTTAATCAAATCGGTCCCGGAATCTCCTGTCTGCAGGATGTTTGACGTAGGCGGCCAGAGGTCCGAGAGGAAAAAGTGGATCCATTGCTTTGAAGGTGTGACCTGCATCATCTTCATCGCTGCTCTGAGCGCCTACGACATGGTGCTGGTGGAGGATGATGAAGTGGTGAGATACAATATGATATACATGTCATTACTGTGCTGGTTTCCATTAAGTTAAAATCTTGGGGCTGGTCAAATTCTTCAAATGGTTTCTCCTAGAATGATGAGATGTTAACAGATATCACAGACATAGTGAGACTGTAGGCAGGAAATTACTCAGACATGATGATCCAGAGGTGTAGCTCATTTATAGTATGATGTTTTGTTCGATTCTCACAGTGTGTAAAAGAACATCTCTTTTTCTAATAATTTTCTCTTGGTTTAGAACCGAATGCATGAGAGTCTCCACTTGTTCAACAGTATCTGCAACCACCGCTACTTTGCGGCCACCTCCATTGTACTCTTCCTCAACAAGAAAGACGTCTTCCTCGAGAAAATCAAGAAGGCTCACCTCAGCATGTGCTTCCCTGACTATGACGGTGAGGTCACCATTTCACCTATGACACAAGCTGGCCTTCTCTTTTGAAAATGTACTCCAAAATACCTTATACAACGGTTAGTTCTGGTTCTTGATTCTGATTGGCTGGAAGCCGTGTTAAAATACTTTGTAACACACACCTGGGACCGCATATCATTCCATTTTCAGTATGAATGCGCCTCCCATTTGATCCAATGCATTGTAGTTGTTGTTGTTGCTTGGCAACCCATTAGTTAGGGGAACTATTTTGCTCCGCGGAATTGAGGGAATGATGCTTCGCGTCGTGCCTAACAACACCCCCTAGCTGTTATAAAATCACTATAACACACGGCCTCTCGTGGTTTATTGCTTAATTTCAAACCGTTTCTTTGAAACTTCCATTCTCCATAACTTGAATTCTTCCCTGTAGGCCCCAACACCTTTGAGGATGCTGGTACCTACATCAAAATGCAGTTCCTGGACCTCAACTTGCGACGAGACATCAAGGAGATCTACTCTCACTTGACCTGTGCCACAGACACAGAGAACGTCAAATTTGTGTTTGACGCCGTAACTGACATCATCATCAAAGAGAACCTCAAGGATTGTGGTCTCTTCTAAGAACCACACAAAATCGCCCGAGCAGGTAAGAAGGTTTTTATTCAAGCCAGGGTAACACACATTATTGTTTCTTTATTATGGTCAAAGCAATTGTGTAAATAGCTGTATCTTAGCTGTTTCTCTATCTCTTTTAGGGAATAGCCCTGACTCATCACTCCTAACCTTAAACTCCTAACCGTTTCTCTCTCTTTTAGGGAATAGCCCTGACTCATCACTCCTAACCTTCCTCATCACTCCTAACCTTCCTCCTTTCAACTCTGGGCATTCTCTCTTCAACCCAACTGGACATCCAACGAGGGCCAGGACAAGAACTTGTCTCTGTTAACTGCCATTCTGAAACAGACACATGCACACGTCCAAAAACAATCAAGGTCATTTGAGGCCAGATGATAATGACCTCAACAATGTGTAATCTGAGAGTAGGAGGGTATATCCTAGACAGATTTAAAGTTATTACATCCAGACATTCTGGAATAAAAATTCCTCTTCATTGCAGTGCTATGCAAACTGTAGTCGAGACATAGAAGCTTCTGTCTGCAAAAAGTGATACTTCTTCTCATACACAGTGAATGTAAATAGGTGTAAGGCAAATGCATCATGTGTGCTGCAGTAATTGGCCTATAAAGCCATGATGGTTCACCACCTGCATATGCACTTCAATTTCTGTTACAATATAAAGATCTGTTCATCTGCTAAAGTGGGTTGGATATGTAGACATCGCATACGTCATAGAACATTAAGTTGTTAAAACAGTAGTTAAAGAGTGAATTTGTAACATTGATGAAATTGTAACATAAGATACGTTAACTAGAAGCAACAGCTGGAGAAGATGTTCATGTCTCATTGAACCAGTTCTGATTGGAGAGTAGTTTGTGGAATGTGTAAAAGTCAGTATAACTCCTGTAATCATCTTCTCCACTGTTGAGTGACTGGTTACGATCCAGCGTTATTAAATCTGTAATCAACATGTAGACCTTTGAGCCATGAATTCTGTACAGAAATGGAAATGACCAGAGAAGTGAATTTACGATGATCATATTAAAGCTTCTGTAGAAAATAAACCACAATGAGGGTGGTTATTCCTTTTTTTCTGAGTTTTGAACCAATGCAACACAAATACTGTATATAGATATCACATAATGCATGTGAGTGAATGTGCGTGCAGGTGTGGGCATTCAAGTACTGTATCGTGTGTACATGTGTGAAGGACTTATTCAGCACCAGCACAATGCAAATTATATCATGTTCAGTACTTGGTATTTATTATTTCACTGAATATTTTGACAAAAAAAATGTTTTAACATAATGAGAAAACAATCATAAATCATGTTTTATGATCCCTAACAAAATTGCATCAGGCTGGCCCAGTCACTGGAGCCAGCAAGATGTCAAGATCGTTATTAATAATAGTAATTCACCCCAAAAAAGAAAAGTGACATTTGTCAATCCCTGAGTTTCCTCTTGACAATGATACACCATAAGCGAGGGAGGCGTTGCCTGAGGAGAAACATGTGGACTGGCTTCTGAACATACACAACAGCATGTTACAAAAAAAAACTAAGGGTGTCTATAGTCACTTGTATTAATTACAATATTTTCCCAACTAAGCAGCACTATCTGTGTAGACAACAGGTAACACATCTTCATAACTTACTGTAGAAATGCACAGTATCATTATTGTTCTACAAAGGTAAGACTCACACACCAACACCTGTATGGCTTTGTTCAAACAGTCCTGAATACCTTGTGTTTACAGAGAGAGTATGTGCCACTATTAGTGTAAACACCATCCATGCTAACGAGGAATGATGTCCATAATACCATACACTGTGGCCTGGGGGGGGGCGGGGGGGGGCATTTCCCAGCATTCACCCTGTCACCTGGGATCTCATTCCAAGTGAGCACTGCACAACATCAAGAGGTACCAAAAAAGCTCTCCTTGGCCACAGCACTGCATTTTGTTCAAGGCAACAAGATAGGACGCCATCGCTGACTGCTCCGTATCACAGCGTCATAGCAAGCCGACTCAAGCACAATTTAAGAGTCCGGCTAGCAAAAGGCCAAAGGCACTTTAAATGGTCCATGTAATTCTGAAAGTCTCACACTCTCATGGCACATAAAATCAATCAGGCACGCACGCGCACACACACACACACACACACACACACACACACACACACACACAAACGCACACACACACACACACACACGCACGTCTGCTGGGCGACTATACAGGAATATATACCACTGCAGCTCTGACAGGTGAACCTTTATACTCTTTGCCTACTATATCCAAATGGAATCGAATGTTCTAAAATTATAACTCACAAGCTGGAAGCATTTCAAGACGGAGGGCCTGCCAATGTGATATTTGATGGGAATGATCGGATCAGACAGTTGAGCTAAAGGCACAACCTAGAAGAGAGGCGTTGCACCCAAATATACACGCTGTTGGTGTTAAGCCCTTGAGTGATAAAACTAGATCAAGTCAAGAGGAAAATACACTACGGTGTGAGGCACCGGTCACTCCAGCGTCTACCACGCTTCGGACATTAGTGTGTGACTGGACCGCACTGTTCCCTCAGCACAATTGTTCATAGCTCAGCTGTATGTTCAGAATACGCTCGCACACACACATAGGCACACATGTACGCACACCCCAGGTGGTGAAGTAAGCAGTGCAGGTTTATGAGTAAACTCTACTGCCCTCTGCTGGTGCTCAATGGTAATGGTCTAAATTTCATGCTACTAAGACACATGGACACAGACGGACGGACGGACACATGTCATGTATGGAAGTGGCAGCACCGCTTAAAATGGATCCCAGTCTTATTCAAACCAAACCCAACACCCCAGTGATATTATTTGTGTACTCTTCCTCAACGAGAAAGATGTCTTCGTCGAGAAAATCAAGAAGGATCACCTCAGTATGTGCTTCCCTGACAGACAAGGATCAAAACACATCACAACATCTCATTCAATCATTTTGTTTTTGAATAGAAGATAAAGGTATGCATACTTTATATCAATACAGAGATTTTTTTTTTTTTAACTGCCATTTAAAAAGTGTTATTGAACGTTGGCGCTCTCCACCCTGGACAGCAGGGCAGATGGGGAGAGGACCGGGTCGGGTCACGGGATGACAGCTGATCCTCCTCGCTGAAGCCGGGCCTGAGGGAAAGTACCGAGGGTCCAGTGGTCTCCTCCGGCTCAGAACAGCCCCACCATGTGATCGATCTGTCTCATGTACACACTCTTCAGAGGCAGCGCGAAGCGTCTCTCCTCAGGGATCCGGTCACACTAGAGGTGAGCAAAGGGACAGCACGGTGTGATTCACAAGAGCGGTGAACAAACAAACAAACAACAACAAAATACAACCATAAAAAAATAAATAAAAAAAAAGCAGTAACAAGTGCACAGAGAACCTGTCGTCCCCCACCCATGATGCACGTCGTCAGCATGTGCCGTTGTTCAATGGGTAACTGGAGTGGGCTTTTCAAAAATAAGTAGTGAATTAAAATAGTTAATATAAAAAGAATCAAGCGAATTTAACTTTCTGTAGGACAAAAAAATGCAAAGAAAAGTCCATGCAATAAGATGGTATTGTAATCTACTGTTCCTTGAAGTGATAATGTTCTACTGTATTGATAATGTTCTACTGTGCTGCTGTATTAACAGATGCTATTGGCCTACAGATGCTACCGTCCCTAGCAGTATGCTATAATGTTGCTAGTAACCGATGCTTTTGTGCTTCTAATCCGCTGTTAACGTCAGACTTCTATTGTGTTTTTAAGCTTGCATCTCATTCCATTGTGTGACTCAGCCCCACAGGCTCCCCATCTAGTGACACGACTAACTAAATCATCATTATTTAATGCCAAATAAACAAAATCAAGGTTTCATAATCATCGGCACTCCTCATTTAGTACTAAGCGCAACCACCTCTGTCAAGGATAATAGCATGGAGTCTTTTCCTGTAATGTTTGGAGTCTTTTCCTGTAATGTTTGGAGTCTTTTCCTGTAATGTTTGGAGTCTTTTCCTGTCATGTTTGGAGTCTTTTCCTGTCATGTTTGGAGTCTTTTCCTGTAATGTTTGGAGTCTTTTCCTGTAATGTTTGTCAATGTTAAGGAACACATTTGGAGGGATTCTGGACCATTCCTCTAGGCAGATCCTTTCAAGTTCCTTCACATTCTTGGGTTTGAGCTCATCAACTGCCCTCTTCAACCCAGCCCACAGGTTCTCTGTTAGACTAAGGCCTGGCGACAGATGACCATTGCAGAACATTGATTTTGTTGTCAGGGAACGATTTCTGCGTGGATCCTGAGGTATCCTCTGAGTCATTGTCTTGTTGGAAAGTCCACCTCCGGCCAAATCCCAGCCTTCTGCTGGAGGCAGCTAGATTATCAGACTAAATTCCCTGATACTTAGTGGAATTCATTATGCCGTCAATCTTAACCAATGCCCCTGGACCTCTGGAATTAAAACAGCCCCAAAACATCACTGACTCACCAGCATATCTCACCGTGGGTATGAGGTGCCTTTCCTTGTATGCATCTCTGTTTTGATACCAAACATGCCGATGCTGTAGCTGACCAAAACATTCAATTTTAGGGTGTATTCACAGAGACACTAGTTAGTGTGCACCAAATGAGCTGAGTGTGCTTCGTTTAAGGCCTGTGTGAACACAGCAATCACACTCAGGTGCACGCCACGTTTGACCTAAAAAGGTTTTCCCGACGCTCTTGCACCCTGGTGTCCTTACGTTGCTCCTGTATATTTGTGACTGATGAACGCATGCGCAAACACATGCACGAACGCACACACTAACGTACGGGGGTCAAATGAATAATCCCAAACTTCTATGTCCTTGGGTGGGGGAGGCTGAGTGCCAGGATGTGGAGGGCGTGTCCTTACGTTGCTGGTGTTGCTGGGTGGCCAGCTGGGCGGGTCCTGGTCTTTCGGGGTCCTCTCTTCGCAGGGAGACAGGTCCCACTGCTTCTCCCGGAAGCGCTCGTCTATCGGCACTACGTGGCCCTCGGTAGTGAAGATGTACTTGTTCTCAGATTTGTGTAGTGGGTTGTCGTCGTCAAACAACTGCACGGAAAAGAGGACAGGGTTTATTCTTTTCAAATGTTGCACTCACTTGCTCACTCACTTGCTCCAGCACGCATGCGCACAGTGTGCTGGAGCAACGATTGCGCGCTGTGCGCATGCGTGCTGGAGCAAGTGAGGAAGCTATTTCATTTCGAAAGACGTTTCTAAAGATCATATTACAGAGGCATGTGAAAAACCACAACAGGCCTACGCTCTATGTAAGCACAACTAGCGATTCATAAAGACAGATTGATGAAAACAACCGTTTTGCGGCAGAAAATAGATTTTTAGAAACTGCATTCTAAGTGCCCCGACCACCGCCATTACATGGATATACTGGCTCGCGCTGGATTTTAAATTTCTTCTACATGCCTCCGAACTACACCAAAGTGATCTCGGTGAGTCAAACGTCTTATAATATGTCGTAAATAAGGTCCAGGTTGTCAAAAACGAGCATTGTCCTTTAAGAAAGCCCCGATGTGCGTTTTGACCCGCGAGGCACAGCGAGCGGTACGTACCAGGTAAAGATATTTACAGGTCTCGCTGAGGAAGAAGCTCTCCATGCGATCCTCTTTGGACTTATCCACCACATGGTGCAGGGTGGCATACCCACACCTGGGAATCAAAGACATTTCACTGTATGACTCTCAAAACAATTCAACAACAATTCTTGATCATGTTTGTATGACGTGATGCAACTATATTACTGCCTCGGGCATTGTACAGACCACAGACATCACTCCTACCTCACTTTGGCATTTTTCTCCAGACTCTCAAGGATTTCCATTCCAACGTGCAAATAGAAGGGATTCTTGGTCGCCTGTGAGGAGACAGAGAGAGAGTGTCTCACACGAAGTGCCTCGGTAACACTTTACAATAAGGGTACATTAATAAGCGTTAGTTAATGCATTATTAAGCATTAAGTAACGGTTAACTAATGTCTCAATTAACCATTTACTAATGTTATTTATGTTAACTAAGGTTAACTAACCTAACCCTAACCCTAACCTTAACTAATGTATTAATTAACATTAGTAACCTAACCTAGCCCTAAATAAGCATTAGTTAACAGTTAAAGGACAATGCTCAGAAGAAATTTAAAATCCAGCGCGAGCCAGTATATCCATGTAATGACGGTGGTCGGGGCACTGAGAATGCAGTTTCTAAAAATCTATTTTCTGACGCGAAACGGTTGTTTTCATCAATCTGTCTTTATGAGTCTTTTTTCGCGTCAGAAAATAGATTTTTAGAAACTGCATTCTCAGTGCCCCGACCACCGCCATTACATGGATATACTGGCTCGCGCTGGATTTTAAATTTCTTCTACATGCCTCCGAACTACACCAAAGTGATCTCGGTGAGTCAAACGTCTTATAATTTGTCGTAAATAAGGTCCAGGTTGTCAAAAACGAGCATTCTCCTTTAACTAATGTTTTTTGTGACCCTTATTGTAAAGTGTGACCAGTGCCTCTCAGTACTGTACAAGGCGCCGTGTTGGAGCCAGACGCCGGGCCCAGCGGAGGAGAGGTCGAGGTACCTGGTAGAGCAGGTAGGTGGACTCCACCAGCTCCGGCCTCAGAGGGTAGAAGAGGACGTCGGGAGCCTGCAGCTGCCAGTTGTACC
Source organism: Borostomias antarcticus (assembly GCF_949987555.1). Taxonomy (NCBI): domain Eukaryota; kingdom Metazoa; phylum Chordata; class Actinopteri; order Stomiiformes; family Stomiidae; genus Borostomias; species Borostomias antarcticus. The sequence goes on along the minus strand of NC_140266.1, from coordinate 3,673,783 downwards.
TCTCGGGGAGCGCGCCGTAGCGCTTCCAGATGGCGTAGTAGAAGGCGTGCAGGCATATGGCGTTCTCCACATCGCCACTCAGCACCTGGACACAGAGACGACAGGGGTTGACCACGCCACGATCGGAGCGCGGCACCGAGACATCACACGGGGCGCCGCGTTACATATCGAAGACCTTGAACTGAGTGTTGCAGAGTCAGCCATTTTTTCCCACCTGGAGCCCCGGGAAGAAGGCTTGCAGCGAGTCGATCCAGGTGTTCATGATCTGTCCGTTGAACATGTTCACGTTGACGTAGAGCGGAGGGTCGCCTTCTCCCTCGTTACACGATTCCCTCCTGCACCAGAGCACAGGACAGCACCTTCTCACTCACAGGACAGCACCTTCTCACTCACAGGACAACACCTTCTCACTCACAGGACAGCACCTTCTCACTCACAGGACAACACCTTCTCACTCACAGGACAGCACCTTCTCTCTCACAGGACAGCACCTTCTCACTCACAGGACAGCACCTTCTCACTCACAGGACAACACCTTCTCACTCACAGGACAGCACCTTCTCACTCACAGGACAACACCTTCTCACTCACAGGACAGCACCTTCTCACTCACAGGACAACACCTCCTCACTCACAGGACAACACCTTCTCACTCACAGGACAACACCTTCTCACTCACAGGACAGCACCTTCTCACTCACAGGACAGCACCTTCTCACTCACACAGGACAGCACCTTCTCACTCACAGGACAACACCTTCTCTCTCACACAGGACAACACCTTCTCACTCACAGGACAACACCTTCTCACTCACAGGACAACACCTTCTCACTCACAGGACAGCACCTTCTCACTCACAGGACAGCACCTTCTCACTCACAGGACCACAGGACAGCACCTTCTCTCTCACAGGACAGCACCTTCTCACTCACACAGGAGCACAGGACAGCACCTTCTCACTCACAGGACAGCACCTTCTCACTCACAGGACAACACCTTCTCACTCACAGGACAGCACCTTCTCACTCACAGGACAGCACCTTCTCACTCACACAGGAGCACAGGACAGCACCTTCTCACTCACAGGACAGCACCTTCTCACTCACAGGACAACACCTTCTCACTCACACAGGAGCACAGGACAGCACCTTCTCACTCACAGGACAGCACCTTCTCACTCACAGGACAGCACCTTCTCACTCACAGGACAGCACCTTCTCACTCACGACACACTGCCAGCATAATGCATTATTAATGTTCACATGCTCCACACTGCGCATACACGCGCGCACGCACACACGCTCACAGACACAGACACACGCACGCATGCACACACACAAACACACAGACACAGACACGCGCACACACACACATGCACACATGCACACACGTACACACACACAGACACAGAGACACAGACACACATACATATGCACACATACACACGCACACACACACACACACACACACACACACACAAACATTTTCTGAGTGCTGAGCTCACCCTCGTCTCATGTGGTTCTGGATGCTCTCGTAAGCAGCTTGGAACATTCTGTAGTCCTCTTTCTCTCCAAACAAGATGTAGGACTTGAGCAGGTACTCGTAGAAGGAGTCCATCCCGGCCCCCAGGCCGCTCTGCTTGCCGACCCACTGGCCCGTTTGGATGTTCACCACATTCCCTGCGTCGGAGAGGTGGTCGAGGAGAGGTCGTATGGGCGAATGTACAAAAACGGCACGCAAAACACAAGATCAAACCGTCTCGCCTACTCACCCAGCAAACCGGTCTCGTTACTCCTCAGGCGCCACAGCGCTCGGACCGCTCGTCTGGCCACCCACTCGAACGTGGAGTCTCCGATCAGACGGCTCAGGATCCCGAACTCCACCAGCAGGGAGCCGGCCCCCGCCGTGCAGGTCTCGTTCACGCTGTCGGGCGGTACGCCGTTCTTCAGGTTCACCTGGGAGGAACGAAACAAACGATCAGGAAGGAGGCCGCCGCCGAGCAAAGCCGCAGACGCTCTGCTCCGAGCCTACACGGCTGAGCGTGATGGTTGAGTCGTTACGTCTACGTTACAGTCATTTAGCGGACGCTTTTATCCAAAGCGACTAACAATCGTTGCATTTAACGTAGGAAAAGCCGATGTACTACTACTTGCCAGAGCTCACAAGCGCATCTCCTTTCTAAAACAAGTGACTAAGAGCATAATCTAGTGCTGGAGGCAAAGTGCAAGAATAGCAATCAATCAGCAGATCAATAGGATTTGTATTTGAGTCGTCGCCCATTCCTCTGCCCAGTCCGGGGCAGCCTGCCTGCGGGGCAGTCTCTCACCCGGGGGTAGGGGATGCCCGTGATGGTGTTCTCAAAGGCAGGCAGGAGCCGGACGGCCAGGTCGTGGGCCAGGTGCAGCAGCTCGTTATCGTAGTCGTCCAGGCGCACGTTTCCAAACGGGTGCTTCGGGTCGGTCAGAAGAATGTGCGATGAGATCAGGCTTCCCAGGATCCTTGAGTGACAGCAGGGGGAGCGGGGAGTGAGCGGTGGCAGGGCTGTACCGATCTCTCTACTCCCACCACTAAAGCAGCCTAAACATTAACCCAGCTTCTGGAATGCAGACGTGCAACCTTTCCAAAACAGTTACACCACGCTGTCACCACATGCGTTGGGTGCGTTGGGGTGCGTTGGGGTCCTAACTAAGCAAGCTATGCAGCACTTAGCCTAAACATGGCATCAACAATTTTTTATTTTATGACCTAACATGGACATGAAACCACAACGCAGTAGGACAGCATGACACACTTAATTCTAGAATGGGGTGAAGAAAAACTGTTTTAGTGAAATGTTTGCGAAGAATGACATTTATACCTGATGTTTGCCTCAAACACTTGCACAGTAGAGTCTTTGTCAAAAGACACAGTAGCTATTACCAATTTAACAGCTCTGTGAAACTCAGAGACGTTGCCCAGCACCTAAAAGGAGAAAGATTATTTTACAAATAGAGTATTTTACTGATTCTGTCTGACACGTAATTATAATAGGCTTGGTGGTTGGTTTAGACTACTTTTTTCTGGTGCAGAGCACTTCTAGTCCATGACCACAACACAGACAAAGCAGAAAAACACATTCAGGGAGTGTTGAGCGTTGATGTTTCAACCCGCCTCTAACAACTATCCGTGATAAATTGATACCTGTTCTAACCATAGGCATTTGTATTATTTTGGAATCAATATGAATTGCCTTAATGTACACATATATAAAAGAAGACAAGAAACCGGAAAATTCTTACCAGTAAGGTGTCTAGGGTGTCAATGAGAGTCAGGGAATAATTTCCTAAGACGTCATTGATGTTGATGTTTGAGCTGAAATAATGAGAAAAGAACACAGGTCATTTTCAGAGGGTAAATGACAGACTAATGTAGGGAACTACTTTAAGATTTAACATCGACATTGATATGATGTAATTACTGTAGGGTATTGGTTGGATTAAATTATATTACACAAGTAAACATGATAATGAGACATTTTCAGTCATACTGTAGATAGGAAAGGTTTCAGGAAGGGATCTGAGGAATGTTGTAATGCTAGTTAGATAACTTGTTTCAAGGCAGCTTAAAAATGGCATTTGAAATTCTCAGACTTTAATGTGAAAACATAGCCTACGTGTACAGATCTTTACTGTCCATTGTTACCATGTGTTTGCAAGACATGCATGACAGAAAGAGGTCAACATTGGCCACATAAGACAGTAAGAGATGGCTCAGTCTACCAACCAAGACATCACACAGATGGGATGTGAACACATGTTATAGCCTAGATAGATAGCCACACAGATGAGATGTGAACAGATGTTATAGCCTAGATAGATAGCCACACAGATGAGATGTTAACACATGTTATAGCCTAGATAGATAGCCACACAGATGGGATGTGAACACATGTTATAGCCTAGATAGATAGCCACACAGATGGGATGTGAACACATGTTATAGCCTAGATAGATAGCCACACAGATGGGATGTGAACACATGTTATAGCCTAGGCCTGTGCCTTGTGAATGACTCACGGGTTGAGAACGTCAGGTCCCCTCCCTTCACAATCAATGGGATTCAGCTCATCCTCAGGAAAGGCATATTTCATGTAGTTGTCATATCCAAAGTAGAACATTTCTTTGGCCATATATTTCATCTTTGTCTTCAGATGGTCGGGGAAGGAGCTGTACCTCCTCGCATACTCGTCCCTGTGGCTCTCAAACAGGTTCAGGTAAGACCTCTTGGGTGAGTCCTCCACAACCGTGGGACAGGACTGTCGTGTGTCCCTAGTGTCCCTAGTGTCTCCATTACTATGTATTCGCTGTGACCAGGAAGTGGTCCTTGCCTCCCCGTCGTTCTCTTGAAACAGCTCGATTTTGTTCAAATTGAAATTAAAATTCAGGGGGAAGTTGAATCCCCAGCTCGGTTCCAACCCGAAGGCGAACCATAACAGACAGCTGAGAGTCAGTCTCAGCACGACCAGGCCAACTACTATTGACCTCCATTGCATCTTTGCCCAGGATCGGTCTTAAAAATCATAATTCACTTCCACAAACCTGAAAAAGACTGAAATATTCAGCTGTTGTGTTTTGCTTTCAAGCCACCGAGACTAGCTGATAACAAACACTCCTCTTCCTGTCAACAATCCAGCCCCGCCCCAGGGCTGAGGTGTGATTGGACGTTCAGTCAAGTCGTCATTAGAGAGATCTTGGCTGATTGGCTGAGAAAGATGCCAATCAGGTTCTTAGGTCTCGTCAGCAGAGCAATAGAACTTCTACGCCAATGGAAAAGAGACACAAGAAAATATCCTGGGTACAGAGTTGATTCAGTGGTGGACATGAGTAGCACTACCAATCCACAAAGTTGTTCCCTCCTTTCTGTCCCCAGAGTTAAAACAAAACATGGAGAAGCAGCATTCAGTTTTTATGCTCCACATATCTGGAAGAAACTTCCAGAAAACTTCAGGTCTGCTGCAACTCTTGGTTCTTTTAAAACAAGCCTGAAGACTTTTCTTTTTGCCACTGCTTTCTAAGAGGAGCTATGTTTATCAGTATACTGCACTGTGACTTGTATTCCTGTATTCTATTTGTCCTGCTTTTTGTTTAAATGTCTATAATGACTTGCTTTTTGTTTTAATGCTTTTAATTTGTCCTGCCTTTTGTTTTAAATGTCTATAATGTCTTGCTATTTGTTTTAATGCTTTTAATGTCTCATGTAAAGCACCTTGAATTGCCCTGTGGCTGAAATGTGCTATATAAATAAACTTGCCTTGCCTTTCTGAAAACTTGTTCGCTCCATTCCGTCGGCCCAATATTTGTCAGATGCATGTGGAACAAATAGTGAATTAGATGAGGACACCTAGAAATAAGACACTAAACGTGTTGTGAACTGTGTAAACACTAGCAGAAATAGAACTTATTGGTGGGGTGGTTTCTTTTTAATAATTTACTCGTCTTGCATAGCCCTACCATCTCTTAATTCAAATATCACATATATTTTCACTGCCAAAATTGACAAGACAGTCAGCTTGATCAAACTGTCCACGCGATGGATCTCAAATCTACAGTATGTAGGTGGGAATACAAACAACTGTAGTGTTTACATTAAAAAGCATGCCATTTTATTTATTGAATATAATGAGTGGTGTGTTGTGTTTTTTTCTTTTGCTCAGGTAGGCACACTTTCTATGCTGCTTTGCCTCAGAGGTGAGAGATATTGCACAAGGCACTTTGAATTCTGCCACTCTCTCTCTCTCTCTCAGCCAACAGACAGCATGTGGATATCATTCCACTGACGCTGATAATACCTTCACCTTCCAGTACATTCAAACTTTAAATAGAATCACATATTCATATACACTCACCTCAAAAATCTTACTAGCGTTATATTCGTACATACCTGCTTAACTACTTCATTGCTCTCTTTTCTAAAATGATAGAAATTTCCTTGAGATACATTTTGATTTGGCAAAAAAAAAAAAAAAAAGGCAATAGCCGTAAACGGTTGCAATCTCACATCTGAACATGACAAAAACAGGGGAAAAGTCCACTTGATTTACCCCTGACTTCCTACTGGACTATCTGGAGAACACTTCATGATTTAAGAACCCACGTCCCCGAGAGTGACTAAGCAGTCCATTCTGAGGGTGTGGTGCCAAACCATCTGACCCTACTAGTGTTATAGACAGCTGGGCCGTTGGGCAACTGGATAATGCCTGTTATTTAGCCTGGGATGGGAGACTGCAGACTAAGGTTCTCAGTTCTGAGGGCCGAAGCAGCGCTTCACAGGAGTTATAATGCCGATTCTGGAACTCTCATTGAGCAGTGGTTCATCGTTTAGTAGTGCATTACAGTAGAAGGTGGGGGAATCATGGGATAAAATAACGACAGGGCGACGCAAGCGGAACAACGCAGCGTGTGAGTTGGAGGGACAACTGTACATCATCACAGAGTGAACGGGGGCGTGGCGTGAGGGGAGGAGGGCGGGGGGGAGGAGCCATCCTGTGCTTTCAGCTTCTTCGAGACTTTGAGTGCTGGATGAGCCACTGCAGCGTGATGTCTGGAACGCAGGAGAGGCGTGGCGGGCGGGCGGGAACGCAGGAGAGGCGTGGCGGGCAGGCGGGAACGCAGGAGAGGCATGGCGGGTGGGCGGGGACACAGCAGAGACAGAAGGTGAGTGTGTGAAATACAGACCGACGATGGGTCAGACATCAACACAGACTTCCACCACCGACAACAACAACTCTATACCGCTTACTCACCTATGTTGTCTTTCTCTTTGCAGGAAATAGAATAGCAGCAAATCTCTCTGTCTTGAATAGCTGCCAGGTTCCTGCAGAAGGAAAGAAAGGCGTAAAACAAGTTTGCAACCCTTCAAGCCAGTGGGAAGGTAGGCCAGTGGGAAGGTAGGCCAGTGGGAAGGTAGGCCAGATGGAAGGCAGGCCAGTGGGAAGGCAGCCCAGTGGGAAGGTAGGCCAGTGGGAAGGTAGGCCAGTGGGAAGGTAGGCCAGTGGGAAGGTAGGCCAGTGGGAAGGTAGGCCAGTGGGAAGGTAGGCCAGTGGGAAGGTAGGCCAGTGGGAAGGTAGGCCAGTGGGAAGGTAGGCCAGTGGGACGGTAGGCCAGTGGCTGGAGGACCGTCAGACCAGTGGCAGAGCCATTTGACAAGGTGGGAACTTGACCGGTGTCTGGACGGTTGCTGGGTGAGCTCCCATCGATAATTGCTTACCAGTGCCTTTGAGCAAAGCCCTTAACCACAACACAAGTTTCTAACATGCAGGGGTGCTGCTCATGCTAGTTGACCCTGTGCTTAACTCAACCATGGAGGACGAAGCCATGGGGGGGGGGGGGGGGGGGGGATAGAATAGGAGAAGTGACATCAAGTGATTAAAATGAAATAAAAATGAAGTGAGTATTCTGGCGCTGCCAAGGAGAACTTCCTGTAGCACATCTCCATTGCTGTGGCAAGTATGTGCTCCATGATGCAGATTTTATACAAAGATGAGGGAAGATCTATACTCTAGCCAGCAGAGGGCGCTGGTTACTTTGAAAAAGAAAACACAAAAAGCAGTACTATTCACCATACAGAAAGAAAAAAGTATATTAACAATATCAGAGAGGGATAGAGTGCTTATTAAACGTACATGTAAATTAACACGGAGCTGAATGATTTCAACTTTACTGCCACCGCACAACAAAAGACAAAAATAGCACTTCAGGGTAAGGAAATAAGTGTTAAGTGAATTCCCTCATCCTCATTAATGAGTGTATCCATTCACAACTAAATAGCTAGTAAAGTCACAGCGTAAATGAAAGCCTTATGTCTTAACATTTGTGGGAAGAGTGTAACAGACTGAATCAAAAGGGCTTGTAACTGGTTTCGCTAAGTCAAAACAATTGTTGACGATGATATAAGAGTATGATGGTTTCCAGAAATATCATTACATTACCATCACATGAGAACAATTTGATATGATAGTCTTATGACTGTGACACAGTAGAAGGACTCTGAGTCAGTTGGGTTCTGGTCAACGGTCGGACAGTTTCCCCGTAATATCACTCATACTCACATTTTTTCTATGAGCTGTTTCTCGTCTAGTGCACTGGGGAGATCCCTTTTGTTACCAAGCACCAAAACCTGAAAAATTGATAGTTTACATATTAGTTTAGATATCTTATTAGCAGAGGATGGCCCAAAGTATTTATATCCACTCTTCCATTTTCCCATGGATTTCAAAGCATAGACTGATGTGAAAGCCCACAATAAGCAAATGCTTCTTGCATGTAGATCAGTATCAGGGGAAAAAGGTGCATAAAAAAGAGCAAAATAAGTTCCATCAAGCACTCACAGGAATTCCTTGCAACTGAGGTTTGTCTAATAAATTATGCAGCTCATTTCTGGACGCCTCCACTTTCTCCCGATCTGCTGCGTCCACCATATATCTACAGAGCAGACGGGACAAAATTCATTTCCACAAAGTCATAAGAATGTACCCATGCTGACAAGAGACACATAAAAGGCTCCTGGGTGCAAAAGTAGAAAATGTATTTACTTGTATACTGTGTAAAAAAGGTGACAAAAGTGACAAAAAGTAACTGAAAAGCACTGGCGATGGCCTCGGACTGAAACGCTAAAAAAAAAAAAAGTTTGTGGGCTTTCTCTTATCATCTCGGACTATTATACTGGTCTCTCGCACCCGGGCCACTCATTGGTAGCCTTGAGTCAAGAGCATTTCTGCATTTTTTTTACAGAATCGTCAAAAGCCATTTCAGCGCTCCTGAACCAAATGATAGACTGACCATATCCCTGCACAACAATTAGCTACCATCTCCACCTCTTCCACGGCTATTCCATGTGGCCAGGATGTGACTCAGCTCTGATCAGTACTGTACGTACACGATGGCGTTGACTCCCCGACAGTAGCGCTCCCACATGCTCCTGAACCTTGGCTGCCCTCCTATATCCCAGATCTGAAAATTAGAAGCAGAGTATTAAGTATTAAGGTGTGAGTGTGTGTGTGTGTGTGTGTGTGTGTGTGTGTGTGTGTGTGTGTGTGTGTGTGTGTGTGTGTGTGTGTGTGTGTGTGTGTGTGGTGTGTGTGTGTGTGCTACTGCAGCAGGCCCAGGCATTAGATACTGCCATGATATGACATAAATCTATACACACATACCCTAATAATAACATTTACCTTGATGGTGACGTTTCCTTTGGTGACTTTCCTCATGTTGAATCCAACTGTAGGAATCATGTCTTCACTAAACTGCCCAGACTGAAACACAGGAGAAAATACAAATCAACAACAAAACATCAACACCTGATAGATAGTTGCCCAGTTCTGATTTTACAGCCGGGGGCGTCTGTGGCTCAGGAGGTCGAGCAGTCGTCCAATGATCGTAGGGTCAGCGGTTCAAATCCCGGCTCCTCCTGTCCACATGTTGAAGTGTCCTTGGGCAAGACACTGATATTGTAGCTACCTGATACCTGTATCTTATCAGGATTACTCACAATGATCACACTTTGTTGCAGGGTTCATGGGCAGGCCTTAAATGTTACAATTTAACAATACACTTCAAGTTACAGTCTACCAAAGAGTTTTTACAGCATTTTCCATCAAACTTAAATGTATTTTAGGAAATGCTTGAAGGACAGTTAGCGCTTTCATGCTTGTGAAGTTGAATTTAGCGGGTCTAGTATAAAAGCCAGGGTACTCATAGTTGAATTTAGAGGGTCTAGTATAAAAGCCAGGGTACTCATAGTTGAATTTAGAGGGTCTAGTATAAAAGCCAGGGTACTAGGGTCTAGCCACAACTACCCACAGGCTCGCTGTCTTAAGCTGGAACCGTGGAGGAGATTATAGCAGTAAAAATGCATTACATTTAATGCTAAAGAAATCATTTACAAAAGATTGACGGCCTCCATGCACAGGGAAACAGGCCTGTACTACAGTAGTCCGAGGGGCAGATGTGGCTCAGAAGGTAGAGTAGGTCTAAAGTGTCCTTGGGCAAGACACTGAACCCCAAATTGCTCCCAATGAGCAGGTTAGCACCTTGCATGGCAGCTACCGCCACTGGTGTGTGAATGTGTGTGTGAATGGGTGAATGAGAGGCCATTGTAAGGCGCTTTGGATAAAAGCGCTATATAAGTGCAGTCCATTTAGCCTACCATTTACTAGTAGTTTCACACAAGCAGTTAAACCCAAAGGCTTTTCAGGGGTCACGGCCACTATAGGAAAAATGTCTGGCATGCACACAAACCTGAGATTTAAAGAAGTGGACATAGAACATGGGAAACAGGTGGGCTGGGGGTCGGGGGAGGAAATGTACCCTAACAAAGCAAGGCAAAGTGATTCTTCAATTTAATTAAAAGACAGTTGGACTGAACTCAGTTCAAACTTGCCCTCTGTGCTCTTTCCCCTTTTCTTAAAGCCGAACTCCCTGTGTGGTACGGCGATATGCTACACATTGTCTGGTGCACATGACTAGATGAGTCACCTGACCTAAGTGGGAGTGTAGACTGAGGTCTCATGACTAAAGCCTGTCTGAGCAGCACTACCCCCATCCTGCCCATTCTCTCTCAGACATGACAATCACTAGGAACTTCAACATCAGGGACATTGATCTTGTTTTCAAAACAAACACTTGACTTGTTGTTGAGGATTAGAGTTGCAAAATTCCGGGAATATTCACATACTCCAATTCAACTTGTGTTGCTTATGTACATTGCTTGCCATGCTGAAATAATAATAAACTGTTTACTACTACTACTTCCAAATTAAATAATTAACATAAGAATTCATGGGAATAAACTAGAAATGTATGGGAATCAAGTGGAATCAATTTTGTTTTCCAGTTAATTCCTGCTAACTGCCATTAATTCCCATTAATTCCTGTTAATTGCCTTTAATTCCCATTAATTCCTGTTAATTGCCATGGGAAGTTTGTGAATATTCCCAGAATTTTGCAACCCTACTGAGGATAGTTAATGGATGAGCATGCAGCTCTAAAGAGATGGGACTTGGGTCACGAATTACTTTCAACTAGCAAGCCAAGATAATGTTTCTGTTGGACGGCAAATTGCTTTGCTGCTGTGCTGTTAATTCACAGAAGCAACAAACAAGCTGTGCCACTGTGCTCAGCCTGGCCCAACCGGACAGAAACACTAAAATAGTCTAGGCCTACTGCTGAGAAATATAAATTGTAACGCTGAGTGGTGAAAAACAGATTGCACAATAGACCATGATCGGTGAGCGAATACAACTATGATAAAGAGCAGCTAGACGGTGTGGACAGACACCAGGTTTGAGCCACAGGGAGGAAACATCATCATAAGACAACACGAGTGCCTCTGCATTGTGATTCACTGTGTATATAACAGGGCAGGGGAGTTGTGAGGATCCCAGTTCTACAGCAGAACACACCAAGAACCAGGTTCTGCACTAACACACCAAGAACCAGTTATTGCACTAACACTAGTACGGCTTGGCCAGTAGGGGGAGCTCCTCATGTGACAAGAGCATTGATGTGATGCAACTTAGGAGATAAAAGCAAGCATATAGACTGGGCATACGATCACAACTATAAGGCCCTGACCATTCCCGTTGATCAAAACATAGACTGGAGATTGATGATCTGATCTTGAAGCAGTCTTGGAATGATCACAACACTAAAGCTGTGTTCCAGGTGGAGCTACGGGTACCCAATGTGGACAAACAGCATCAATGATGTCCAATAAAGTGACCCAGCCCTGAACCAGCACCCCAAACTCTTCTACCAGTCGTGTTTATCAAGTAATCCCTATCATCACTGACTGGGAGACTTGTTAATTTAGCTAGCTAGCTTAGCTAGTGCTAGCTAGCTGTCATCATGCGCATGCGCAGTGGTCAGCGGTTAGCATCGTTAGCTGGATGGGGAGACGGGGTCTGTTAGCAAACTAGGTGTTAAAACATCCTGAAACCAGTTAAGCAAATTAACCAGTTAGTTCACTAGCAAAGCAAACTTTAGATGGAAAACTAGTAGAAAACTTACAGCGATCACATTCACAAATGTGGTTTTCCCCGAGTACTGAAGTCCAACAAGGGTCAACTCCATCTCCTCTTTCCAGAACAGGGACTTGAACCAGTCTAAGAGCCGGTTTATGAGGGCCAGCATCTTGAGGTTGAGGAGTTTAACTCAACTTCGTCCTCAATGTTGTTGTGTCTTGTTTCCCACCAGAGTGAAGGGGAAGTGCGTCAGGTTGCTGTCACATGACTTTATGTCTCTCAAGCGCCCCCTAGAGGAAACTCGCAGAATCGCACCCTTCCCAAGGCAAGGCAAGTTTTTTTATATAGCACATTTCAGCCACAGGGCAATAGGCTCTGTGCACCAGCTCCACTACTTCCTGAAAGTCACTTGGCATCTTTATTTCCTGTCCTATATGATTGGATTAAGTGATTAATCAGGTGTGCGGCAGACCCAGCGCACACCTGATTAATCACTTAATCCAATCATATAGGACAGGAAATAAAGCTGCCAAGTGACTTTCAGGAAGTAGTGGAGCTGGTGCACAGAGCCTATTCAAAGTGCTTTACATGAGACATTAAAAGCATTAAAACAAAAAAGCAAGACATTATAGACATTTAAAACAAAAGGCAGGACAAATTAAAAGCATTAAAACAAAAAGCAAGTCATTATAGACATTTAAACAAAAAGCAGGACAAATAAGAATACAGGAATAAAAGTTACAGTGCAGTATAGTGATAAACATAGCTCCGAAGACTAACTTAGACTTCCCAAGACTAACTTACATTGCTAAAGGCAAACGGAAAGACTTTGTTCAACTTTGGGAAGCATACATGAACATCATAAAGGCTGGTAATATAGGATTTGTTTGAGGAAGTTATGTGCAAGGGAGAGTCCCTTTTTTATTATTTTTATTATTATTATTAGTATTATTTTTTTTTCTATTTTATTGAATATTGATGCAAGCTGTGTGTGTGTATGTCAATGTTTTGTTGGTGTAATGTTATAAAAGGAAAAATGTTAATAAACATATTGTGGGGAAAAAAAATCGCACCCTTCCCTTTCACTCCACAGCATCTGTGTAGCCTTTAGCCTACCTGCAAATTGGAAAGAAATCATACTACCACCACGTTATTTTCTGAAATTTTATTGATGAACTCCACATATTCCATTAGCCTTTTTTTTATTTTTTTATTTAACCTTTATTTATACAGGTAAAAAAAACACGTTGAGTTCAGAGGACTCATTTTCAAGTGTGACCTGTTCACAATCATTCAGCACCTCTTTTTAAAAGGTCACTGCTCATGTGTAAAAGTATGTTATCAAATCAAGTTATTCACAAAACACATTTTGCATGCAACAGTAATAAAAAATAATATACTGTATAATATCTGAGTAAAACTATATCAAACATAAGTAAAACACTAAGTTTGCTGTCAAGCAGTAATGTACACAGGACATTTGTCATGATTGCATCTGAAAATGGTGTTTATATACAAAGAGATGTGTTCAATAAGAAGACAGAAGAAGATAATAGAAGATCCTCATGTTTATCAGAGCAATGAGTCATATTTATACTATCAAGCATCGCAGTCTGTGGTCCTTCAGTAGTATTTGGTTTGAGAAAGGCTTACAGACCTACATCAGGTATGTGGTAGGATTGCAACATGAGATACAATTTAATCTTCAATTGAATTTAAACTGTGCTGTTGCTAAAGAGAAGGAGTCAGCCATTTGGTCAGATAGACGTCCACAATAACCAGGTATCAAATGGTTGGGTCTTGTTCCAGGGAAAGCAGACTATGGCTGGAACTGGACTTTAGTGTCGGCCTGCTGGACGAGGTGGTGTCCAGTCTCCTCCTTCGACAGCAGGCAGTCACACGTCTCTGGAGAAGCTACTGAGATGATGGCAGCAGGATGCTCCACTGGGAGGAAGAGCGATGTAAACAGTCAGAGTGTTTCCCTCACTGATAGAACCCTCACAGTCAAGCTACTTTTAGTTATAAATTGGTAATGCACTCACATATTCTAATGAAACATGGTAAATGGACTGCACTTATATAGCGCTTTTATCCAAAGCGCTTTACAATGGCCTCTCATTCACCCATTCACACACACATTCACACACCAATGGCGGCAGCTGCCATGCAAGGTGCTAACCTGCTCATTGGGAGCAATTTGGGGTTCAGTGTCTTGCTCAAGGACACTACGACATGTGAACAGGAGGCGGGATTCGAACCGCAGACCCTACAATCATTGGACGACCCGCTCTACCAACTGAGCCACAGCCGCCCCACATGATGACATTTAAATCAGTAAGGTGGTACTCACTGGCTTTGTGTCTTCTCTGGCGGACTCTTTTGATGCAGGCTTGGGAGATGAACGTCAGGAGGACAAAGCCAAACAGGCAGAATGTGCTGGTCAGTGCCACCTGGATGATACTGACATCCTTGTCATTGTCCCCTTGGGCTGATGGACAACCAAGTAATTAATCAAACAATCAAACCAGTGCATTATGCTATCTTTCATTTTAGATGGTAATCAACATACCATGTACATGGCATACTGAGTTGTGGCTCCTGTTCCCAGGAAATCTCACCGCAAGACCAATGTCACTACATCTGTTGATCAGAGGTCATATTATTTGGTGCCACCTGAGAAACAACGACATAGAAAAGATGCCTCTGCTCTTGTCTAAATGTGTCTTACTTTGTTAGCAGCTTGCAGGCTCCCTCCCCTGTGTCAGAGTATGTGCTATTGTGGCACGGGACACATTCATAGGCATATTCCCTGACACCTGCAATTGAGAAACGCGTTGGGTAGTTCACTGTGATACTGTGAGCGAGTTTCTCTTCACAACCTGAGTCCAGCGTACCTTTTCTTTTCATCTCTTCCCCCTTTCGACATTTTCTTTCCGTCTGACACTTTGAGCAGACGTGGTTGGAGCACAAGAAGCCGGCGCGGCATGAACACTGAGTGTTTGTGGTGAGGGTGCATTTCCTTTCATCATCTGCATCAGCCCAAAGAAAGAAGACAAGTAAGATTTCAAGTAATCACAAGTGATAACAAGCTAGTAATGAGCTAATATTGGTAAACACAGATAACATGCCGATGACAACATACTGTAGGCCTACTGTATAAAATTGAATCAATATTTCATAGCAGCATGCATTTCAGTTTCATGTTGCAGTTTCTTATAATGCACGTCACTTTGTGTTAAGACTGTACATTTTTGCATAGCCTTTTATGTGTCTAGGCCTACAACCATTAAATGTGGTTGCATCCAATGAAATGTATTCACCCTTCATCAATTTAATTTTCAATGTTCAATTTCCACATTTTAAGACAAAATGTTTCCCAGGTGTAGTGAGGATGGAAACCTATTCTTTTTCAAATATTGCATAATGATATTTTGTATTTGTGTCCATGTAACAATGGCCATATAACATTTTGTGTCCATGTAACAATGGCCATATAACATTTTGTGTCCATGTAACAATGGCCATATAAAATTTTTGCATCTTTTATAATCCTTACCTTGTTCACATTTGCGACATGGCTGACATTCCTGTAGCTGTTCAGGATGTTCAGAGTAGTATCCCTCTAGGCAGTCAGAGCAGACAGTGCTCTGGTCCTCTGTGCAGAACGCCTTCACATATTGTCCTATGAACCAAGACAGTAGTGGACACCATAAATAAATAGCCTAGAGAATCTCTGTTAGCTTGTTTGCAGGCTATTATATTCCCTTTAAAGGTAGAGTAAGTGTTATTCACATCATCAACAATGTACAACAAAAACGTGATTTGTGGTTTGAATAATAAGTTATGTCATTCCATAAATTATGACAATTCTTACCTGGAGGACAAACATCGCAACATATTTCATTTTTCTCAAACTGCTTATCGTTGCAATTTGCTGCAAAACCAATACTCCAAACTGGCAAAAGACAAATAAGTGGCAGGTAAAGATGCAGATGGTTCATTGTTTTCAGTGTGGTCTCCTGTCTCCCAGAGAAGCTTTTATGCAGTTAGCATCATGACGCTACGTGCGTCTCTGTGGTTAGAGTGTTGCACTGTATGTAGCAAGAGCTTTCTTAAAAGCTCTCAGTGAGGAACCGAAAGAAACCATGTGAGATGGTGTCAAAACCAGCAGAATGTGTTACTATACTCGCACACTTGCACTCATTCAACTGGTAAACATGATATTGTAGCTACCTGATACCTGTATCTGTATAATCAAGATTACTCTCAACCATCACACTTTGTTGCAGGGTTCATGGGCCTTAAATGTTACAATTTAACAATACACTTCAAGTTACAGTCTACCAAAGAGTTTTTACAGCATTTTCCATCAAACTTAAATGTATTTTAGGAAAATGCTTGAAGGACAGTTACAGCGCTTTCATGCTTGTGAAGTTGAATTTAGCGGGTCTAGTATAAAAGCCAGGGTACTCATAGTTGAATTTAGCGGGTCTAGTATAAAAGCCAGGGTACTCATAGTTGAATTTAGCGGGTCTAGTATAAAAGCCAGGGTACTAGGGTCTAGCCACAACTACCCACAGGTTGGCTGTCATAAGGTTTAACCGTGGAGGAGATTATAGAAGTAAAAATTCTTTACATTTAATGCTAGGTCTAAAGTGTCCTTGGGCAAGACACTGAACCCCAAATTGCTCCCAATGAGCAGGTTAGCACCTTGCATGGCAGCTACCGCCATTGGTGTGTGAATGTGTGTGTGAATGGGTGAATGAGAGGCCATTGTAAAGAGCTTTGGATAAAAGCGTTATATAAATCCAGTCCATTTACCATTTAGTCATAGAAAAGTACCTCCTCATTACTAAGAATATCTCTTGGGACAACTGACCTTTTTGTCTGTAGTACCTTAATCTCATGAGTTATACAATTATACAGAAAGATCAGAGCTGCAGACTATTGTCTCTTTCAGATACGCCTATGCTGTTCTCTGTATGAAACCAATACTGCTAGTGTGATACATTGTAAAAACAAGCTGTTTAATAAATAAGAATGCACTTTATTTGAAGTGCCTTCGAAAACACACAAGGACATTCTACTAAAAATATATGACGTAAGAATAACAGAACAGTCTAAAATAAGTGAGAAGAAACCATTAAGTGAAGAAACCATTAAGTGCACTAAAAGATACCGTGCAGGTCACCTGGGGTACATAGTTATGAGTGGCAAGCCTGTGAATAGGTCATCTTGAGTTTTGAAAGATTGAATAGATGAACAGTTTCTAATGTGAGATGGGAGGGCATTCCATGTTTGATCTCTTCTGTTCACATCTGTTAGATCACGAGCTCTGAGGGGTAAGACCATCTTCTACACCGACTCAAACATTCCTGGGACTCCCCTAACCACCAGAACATCGTGTGTAAGCCACTTAACACTGTCCATTTACCTCTCTCATTTACTTTCTCTCATAGACACACACACACACACACACACACACACACACAATATGAGCACGCCTCATATCCTGCGTCTACTCTTTCGAGACCACCCACTCATACTGTTACTGTGACTATGAGCTACTGAAGTACGTCACGCCTCCCCTCGCCTCCTCTCCATGTCGTCAGCTGCAGAGCAGAAAGCAGGTGGTTGTTGTGGTGACTTAAATGTCGCTGCTTTCATGCCTGCAAAATTGAATTTCCCCTCAGGGCCTGGGTGCACACAAGCCAGGGTGCACACAACTACCCACAGGTTAGCCGTCATAAGGTTTAACTGCCGATGAGATTACAGCAGTAAAAATGGACTGCATTTAACAAATGCTAAAGAAATACATATTGTTTATAAAATATGTATGCCATCCATGCACAGGGAAACTATGGCATGTAGCCTAGTGTAGTCATGGAAAAGACCTGCTCCTCATTAGTAAGGAATGAACTGATGACCGGATCCTTTTTCCGGTATTAATTTAATTTTATGAGTTAAACAGTTAAACAGAAAGATCAGAGCTGCATATTGTTGTCACTTCCAGACAAAATATGTATTACTGTATTTTGATACATGTAGATGCTTTTCTCTATACAGAAAACAACCTGCACAAAAATAATTATATGCTGTCAACTGTGTTGCTTTAAAACATTGCTTTTCTCTAGCCTATAGAACAAAACTTCCGTAACATGTCTTGCTAGCAAATAAAGTCTTCTCAAAAATGTCTATCTGCAATTTGGATTAATTTTGCAAATAAAAATACTCAGTCATAATATCAGGAAGAAACTTTAGGAGCATTCTGGTGCTTGTAAACTGTGACCTTTTGGGGGCAAAAAGATGACCCGTAATGAAAGAGAACTTTTTAGTTGTAGTAAGGCGTGAATGTTTCCTTGAAAGATACTGCTTATTGGACCTCAGTGATTTCCTTTGACTTCATGACAAAAACACCCAATGCTGACAAAAACAAGCATTCGCAGAATAGGTTTCAGCTGCAGTGTTTCTGAGAAAGCTCCTTGTGGTTACAGTATGTAGAAGGCAGCAACCTCAGGCCTACGGTAAGTGGTAAAAGTGTAGCCTGGGGCTGATTTGCTTTAGGCCTACCCATAAAACTACGCTACGTTTGGTATGTCCATGTTTCATTAATTCGTATAACGACTATAGCGAGACTAGGCTGCTCGATTCGGCATTGACAGGATAGCAGCTTACTCTAGAACGGAAACCAAGCGAATAGAAACAGGAGCCTGGTGATGTGAGTATAGTAAAAGTGAAATGCTTAGAAGGCTGGAAGAATAGCCACCATGGGCATCAACTCCTGTGGGGGGGGGGGGGTAACAACCAAGCCCCCAGGATCAGCTTGGCGCATTGAAGCCACCATGAGGCCAAGCTCGGTATTGCAAGTCACGTGATGGCATGCGGCCCAAAAGCCTTATCTCCAATGATTAGTGGATTATAATAGATAGGGCTAGACAAGGAAAACAAAATGTTTCTGGGTATCATTCAGCATCAGAGACCAATCTAATAAATATAAACTTCTCACTCAAAAAAAATTCTGATTTTCACGGTGGGCGCGCGTTCACAGAGTCCTGCGAACTCGGCGGAAAACACGTCACCATAGGAAGACCCGCCCTACTCTGCTTTTGATTGGATAGTTTAAGGGAATTAATATTTAATGACGTTGGCCAACTTTTGCCTATACCGTAGCTCCATGCTTTTAGCAAACAATCTGCTATATAAATGATGAAAAGTTTGATAAGAGAGCTGAGTATTAGCAAAAGCAAGGATAATGATTATATCAGTGTACAATGAGCTATGATGGAGAAGAATTACAATATTAATTTGATTTTCAATATTAATCATTTTAGGCCCCCATTATCGTGTTTAGCCTACATCTTTAGGTCACTGATTCTCACTCCCCTCATATCTTTGGTTTGCAAAGTCAGAGAAACTTCATATTTAGGGTTCTTACATGTTTAGGTTACTAGATAGTATTCCTAAAAGCACATGCTTGTAGTTACAACGGGCGACATTTGGCAGGGGGAGTGAGAATCTGCCAAGCAGGCTGGCAGAATCTCACTCCCCTGAAACCTAGGTGTCATACTTGACTCAGATCTTAATTTCGAAAACCACATCAAGAATATTACAAAGACATCTTTTTACCACTTAAGGAACATTGCCAAGGTGCAACCGTTTCTCTCTCAGGCTGACACCGAAAGACTAATGCATGCTTTCATCACAAGCAGGCTGGACTAGTGCAATGCTCTACTATCAGGCCTACCAAAGAAAGCAATTTCTAAGCTACAAATGATACAGAATGCTGCAGCACGAGTCCTCACTAAGACTAGATGGAGGGCACACATCACACCAGTCTTAAAATCACTACACTGGTTACCTGTCAACTCTAGAATAGACTTTAAAATACTATTACTAGTTTATACATTTCTCCATAGTCACGCACCTGTATACATTTCAGACATGCTTGTCAGGGACATGCCCAACAGACCACTCAGATCCTCAGGTACTGAACTCCTAACAGTTCCAAAAGCCAGGACCAAGAGACACGGTGAGGCAGCTTTTAGTTTCTATGCCCCCAACCTCTGGAACACCCTGCCGGAGTGCCTAAGAAGGGCCGAAACAATGGAGGTCTTCAAGCAAGATCTCAAGATGTACCTTTTCGGCCTAGCCTACAATCACTAGCCAGGACCTTGATACACAGAAAGGCAGCCTCCAACCTACCTGTGAATCCTCTGTATGTATATCGAGATGTGTACATAAGCTGGTTGCCCTGAAACAGGCATGTTCTGTTCTAATATCTGTGTTGCTTCTATGGCTCAGTGTGCTACTAACCGTTTTCTGCCTCCCCTCTCCCTAGTGCCTCTCTCTCCCTCCTACCTTCTAACCAGGTCCAGTGGATGCCCCACTATCCCCCGCAGACCACCCTGAGTCCGATAGATACCCCCGTGTCAGCTGTGGATGTCGTAGTATTTAGTTAACACACACACGTACACACAGACATACATCAGTCCACATCTGGCTTAGGCCTGGTCCTGGGCCCAGTCCCCCTTCCCCTCACCCTAACCCGGGTCCATATCCTTTTCCTACCCCTACCCTACCCCCGACCCCTGCCTCTACCTGGGCCCAGGCACATTCACGCACACACAGACATACACCAGTGTTTGCCATGTCTCTCCTATGTTTTTAGCCTCTCTTACTCTGAAAATGTAATTTAATGTAATTTATTGCTTTATAAATGTTCTTCACTTTTTGTGATGAGCTGCTAGGCTACTCTTGTGACGTTCTGGTCTTTATTGAGTGGTAGAAACTGTATTTAAACACTCATTTTGTCAGGAGAAGAGCGCAGACCTATGCCGACGAGCTGCAGTGAGAACAAGCGAATGCGCGTTCACCCGCTAGGGGAGTAGGATTCTGCGGGGAGGGAGAATTCGGCACAACACCGTCTCCAGTTTATATTATACCTCCATGGTAACAACAGAAAACAGGTTTTTCGAGATTCAAGATTATTTTATTTATCACATGTAATGTAGGCTATGGTGTACAGTCACAATGAAATGTTGCTCAAAGATATGCTCATTACAGATAAACTCCAATACTCAATTTACAAATTACACATTAACAAATTACACAAGAGGTATCTACTGCAAGTATTGGTTGAAGTTAATTTAACTCCCTGATTATCGATGGTGACTAAGATAGAACCCAAATGAAGGTATCAAACTGTAATTCTTTTAGGTTTAGATTTTCATACCTAAATAAACTTCAACATCCCAGTTTACCTTCCGTATAGGTTGTGAGAATACAGTAGGCTAATGGAACCAGTGTTTTGTTTCCAAAAGTCTGACAAGTGTAGGGGAAATTTTGAGTTAATTAACTTGAATAATAACAGAACATCTATTTGACTGTGGAAACCTCCATCTCTCATGGAAAAAAATAAGCAGGCTTAAATCCACCATAGGGGGAAAACCCCTATAGGCTCTGTGAACCCTTATATTCTCAGTTTCACCCCAAAAACTGAATTGACGTCACATGAGCATAACATGGGAAAGGCTTCATTTCAAAATGTATTCATAACCAAAAACAGAAGCAGACACACTCATTTTCCAACAGTTTTGCAGATATACCGTGTATAATATTCTCAAATGGATTCCACAGAACATAATGCAGGTCAAATGTTGACCATATTTTAGAGTAGGAAATCTCTAGAGATATCTCTACACTGTCAGTATAATCTGTACTTAATTGTTTGGTGTTACTTAGTCAAACAGTATTCAGAGTAATGGGGGAATAATATTTCATTCATATTCAACTCCACACTGCACAATACAAATATATGATGTAAGATCTGTGCATGTGATCTATGTATTTGTTTATCATGGCTCTCCTGAGCCTGATTTCACCAGAGAAGACAGACTGCTGTCACCACTTTCCTCCACTGGACTCCGACACATCGAGTCCTTAGCTGAAGACAAATAACGAGTCAGAATACATGTGGACAGTATACACATAAATTCAAATGTAACATAATGTTTACCTATCCAACACCTATTTTACATATAAGAGTGCAGTCTAATTCATAATCATTAAAGGGGCCACATACTTGCTTTTAGCTCTGGCCTCTTTTTCATGCAATGAGTGACAGCAAATATGAAGGTCACAATAATCAGTAGCAGCAGAGGAATTCCAATGATAAGGGGTATTATTCCTGGGGGATAGAACACATGTTTATTAATGACTTGGGCCAGACAAGGCTTTACAGTACAGAATGTAAGGTCTACTGTAATGGTGCATTTGTTTGTGGTCGGAGGTGACAAGTCCCAAGTAGCAAAATACCTACCTCCGACCTGTGTGCATTCGAGCTATATACCATTATATCACAGTTACCTAGTTATATCTATATACCATTATATCACAGTTACCTAGTTATATCTATATACCATTATATCACAGTTACCTAGTTATATCTATATACCATTATATCACAGTTACCTAGTTATATCTATATACCATTATATCACAGTTACCTAGTTATATCTATATACCATTATATCACAGTTACCTAGTTATATCTAGTGCATTGGAGCAACTGGGGGCTGAGAAACATATCCGAATTTGCGACGAGGAAGTGTGAGTCCATGCGGTGTTTTATTTAATAATTCCTAGTAGCAAATCGCAATTTGCCACCTCCCAGTTATAAACGAACCTAGATGTGATGTCACAGAGACAGTAGCATAATAACATTTACCGTCTCTATTTGAGCCGCCAAGACCTTCGGTCTGCTTTGGAGAGTGAGAGGGTCGTCCACGGTCCAGGGTCCGGGTGGTGGAACTTGTGATCTGGGTGGAGGGGGAGGGAGAGGCAGGAGTGGACCTCGGGGTTTGGGTCCTGTCCGACTCATCATTACAGATCACATCAGACGTCTTATTGCCATTCACTTTAACTCCACTGTTCTTACATCTGGAACACAACGGAACATTGCCAGTAAGTGCACTGTCAGTGCATTAACAGAGATCAGAATCACCAGTGGAAAACATTGATCATACACATAGTAGAAAGGCTTATTGAATCTACATACTCTTGCCATTTTGTACAAGGGGTGTTTATTTCTGCTGTAAAGTATCCGTCCTGGCATTCACTGCATGACTGTCGTGCAGCAGGTCCTAAAATAAAGAGTTTGGGCTGAATCATTGTTCACAGATTGATTACACTCATGGAAAAAAAGAGTGCTTTATAGAACTCTGTAATTCAAGACCCCTCTGTAAAAGATCCCAGATAGAACCCCTTTCAGATTTGTAATTTTCCAAAGAGATCCTTTTTCAGGTCATAAATAACAATTTAGGGCTCTAACAGCACCTTGAAGGGACCTCAAAAATGGTTCTATCTGGAACCTTTTCTCAGATGGTTCTTCAACTGTTACAAATCGTTGTGTATATTTTAAAAAGTAACCACATGTATGCGCTCCACATTTACAGTAGGTACCTGTCAGCCCTGATCCCAGGTCACACATGCAGACATCACTCTTGACTCTCTTCTTCACAAATCCTGGCAGACATTCGCATCTTGTGTCGCTAGTCGTGGAGCATTTGGACACCTCCTTACTATACCTCTCTAGAAAAAGTGAATTGTGTGCTCAGTCCAAAATACAAAACATACCACACATTTTCATAAGACTTAATTGCACTCAACATCATATATGAACACCATTATGGAGAAAAAAAAACAGCCAGTCTCTCAGAAAGACAACATGTATAAACTATACTCGATAGCAAGTAATGACTTACCCTCTTTACAGTGGGTGCAATCTCGACAGTCCTGGGTGTCATTAGGTTTATCCTGGTAATACCCTTCAGAGCAGGGTTCACATGTTGGGTTTTTGTCCCTTCTCTCTTGCTTTATCCTTTTACCTACAAAATTCAGTGTACAATGAAATTGCAATTATTATTAGTGGTTAGATATTTCAATTATTAATCATAGTCAATCAAAGTCATATTTGAGGTACCCATCTGGATAATGCTCTTTAGGCAGAGTATCATCATTCATACTTTACCTTCAGGGCATTTAAAATCAGCAGCCACAAAAGATGCCAGTCCATGAATGGTGAAAGCGCAGATGAGTGTGATGACTGCCTTCATTCTGAATAGAAGCATGGTGAGATGAGGGAGAGGAGAGCCCCGGAGAAGAGCTCCACTGAGATGAGGGAGAGAAGAGCCCCAGAGAAGAGCTCCACTGAGATGAGGGAGACGGCCCCCGAGAAGAGCCCCAGAGCCCCAGAGAAGAGCTCCACTGAGATGAGGGAGACAGCCCCAGAGAAGAGCCCCAGAGAAGAGCTCCACTGAGATGAGAGAGACAGCTCCAGAGAAGAGCGCCAGAGCCCCAGAGAAGAGCTCCACTGAGATGAGGGAGACGGCCCCAGAGAAGAGCACCAGAGCTCCAGAGAAGAGCTCCACTGCTGTATGTGCCCGGTGACAAAAAGGGTTCTGAAAAAACCCCAGCTTGGGTGACAGATTTAAGCAGTTCATTTCCTCCACCACGTGCTCAGAGCTGATGAATCACTCCACCACACGCCCTCTATCCTGAGGTTTCTGCAGACTGCGTCAATGACTTTGATCTAATAAGTGTCAAAATCAAAGTTGTTTTATTTGTCACATACTACATCATACAGGTACAACTAGTTGTGAAATGTTCTTCTGTTAGCTCTTAGATCGTGCGCACATTAAGCAATGTCTGCGCTGTCCATAAGTGAGCCTGTATATATATATATATATATATATCACAGGTTATTCCAGTAGGACTGGTGATGATTGTTTTCTTTAGACATTGTTTTTTTTTTTCCATTTGTGTTTGTGAAATCTCTGCTGTCTGATGATTAAATTCCAGAATATAGGCTCACACGTTATTGATATTAAAGGGATATCCGATTGAAAGTTACTTCATTTTATAACGGGGGAAAAAATCGGATAAAATATTCTTCAGAAAAACCACCTTTGTTCCATATCACTTCCATGTCACAAAATCCTCCATTCTGAGCCATCTGGTTTCATGACAACCACACAAGAAACGCTCAGATCTGCCTTACTGAAATATAATTTGTGTTAAGTTCTATTTGATCAATTTCAGAGATATCGGTAAAGTCACTAATGATTCATTTTAAAGCTAGATACTTGATTAAAATACTATTACAACTGTAAAACTCACTACTGATACTTATATTTTTTGTTTTTTTCTAATTTGAAATGTGATACGTGGAGCATCTAAAGTGGCACTATAAAGAGATATGAGTGCTTCTGTGAGGGAGCACATGGGTTTAACGGAAATAATCGGGCAAAGTTCAGACTATGCCTTGGGTTTTCATAGGTTAGGGATGGGAAACAGCCTACATGTATTATTTAATCTGCAAGATACAACCACGCACTTGCCATTTCCTGTAGGAAGAGAAAGCGTTCAGCATATAGATGTTTATCATAACATTTTTTGCACCCAAAATGTTACATGCGTGTTTCATTTCTTTCCTTTTATTAAAGGACATGGCCAACATTTTGGGAAATACGCTTGTTTTCCATCTTCCCTAGGGTTAGACAAGCAGTATGAAGCATTTCCAATTCTGTGCGTGCAATATGGAGTGGTGAGACCTGGACCGATTAGCCTAGCTTAGCGGCATTCACTGGTACCAGGTTAGGCCGATTAGCCTACTTTCCAAATGTCACGAAATAACCCCCCAAAACAACTCCAAAACTATTCTGTTTAGAGGTTTTAATGTGTGTATTTACCACGTTGAGTGATCACAATTTTTCATTAAACCTTTTTGTTTTCTAAGCAGAAATACTACTATTTTTTTTATTACCAGGCGTAGGGATTACACACATCACTCCAAATGCGTAGCATTGTGACTAGCTAGGTATCGAGGTAAATAAACCTGCGTTCCAACGAGCGAAGTGGATATCATCAGCTCGCACATAGTTAGATGCTACAATAGACTAGCTTGTATCTAGATACACCGTCAATAACTTTATAAATATGGTTCAGTGTGTTGTAAAGAGCTGTAATAACAGGCAGTCGAGGCCAGGGTATCACAGGTCGTTTAATTCTCATAAAAGGTTTTTGGGGGATAAGAGGCCTCTGGAGCTGAGGAGGGAGAAGCTTGCACCCATACTGGGTGAGGTTGCAGGGGTGTGGGGAAGATAACATTGCAAAACAAGCACTTCGGGGTTGTTGGACGTTCTCCAGGTTTCAGCAGAATGGGTTTGGGTGGTGAATTGATGATAGAGTTTGTGCATATGGCAGACGCTGAGTGGTCGGTCAAGCTGGTTTTAAATGAAGACAATAGTTTTATTCTGTTACGATTCTGCAGAGTCGGACTCTAGCACAGGAAGTGAATCCGGGCAGAGTGAGTCAGATGTGGACGAGGTCGATAGGTTATACAGTGAAAAAGGAAGTGACATAGTTTCAGGATGAAGAGGACAGGGAAGTGATGTCACACAGGAAGAATTTGTAGTTTTAACAGACTGATCTATGAGAACGAACTACAAAGTTAGAACAAGAGTCAAGTAGGAAAACAGAACACTTTGGTGAGACTTGAATTTCATTCACAATTTACCAGGTCCACCCCTGTCAGCTGTATCACCCCTTGGATGTTCCCTGACGTGAAGGTAGACATGAGCATTCTGGACAGGAAGTGTGGGTGGCAACAGAATGAAGTGGGTGTTCGGACGGACACATACTTGGACTCTGGGCTTTTCCACTTAGGTTAAGGTCTACACTGATGGCTCTAAAGACGCACAGCAGAGGGGTGGTTGGGGTAGTGGCAGTGGGGGCAGTGGGGGTGTTTATTCCGGATTTTTAAGTGCATTTGTCCAAGCGCCTTTCTGACCATTTATCTGTGTACGTGGTGGAACTGGTGGTGGCCATACTTGGGTTACAGTGGGTGGAGGTCCGTCCAGACAGGCTGGTGGTTTGTACAGACCCCAGAGCAGTGTTGGATAGTGTGTGGTCAACACACACTGTCAGGGAGGACCTACTCATAGATTTGTTTCACTGTTTGCTCAGACTTCACAAGGGTGGGGTGGATGCAGGGGTGAAAACTTTTTGGCTCACGGTGAGTCACCTGCAAAGGGGACTGTAGATGAAAAAATCTACCGGCCAAGTATATATTTTTTTCAGATAGCCTTCTGAAATCTAGTCGCCAATTGGAAATTTTACCTGCATTTGGCCGGTGGCAGGTGTTAATTTTCAGCCCTGGGTGGATGTACAGTTCTACTGGGTTCCCGCACACAAAGGTGTTAGGGGGAATCAATGTGCCGATACACTGGCGAAAGGGGCAGGAAGTCACTGTGCCAGTTCCACTGGGGCAGGGTGAGGGGAAGACACTGATGAGGAGAAAGGGACTTGAGATCTGGCAGCAAAGGGAGCGCTTATTTCAATGTCCAACGGTCTGTAGCAACAAAGAACTGTAAGCTACTGTCGGGTCTCGGAGGGAGGAAATAGCGTTGACGCGTCTCAGGCTGAACCACACAGGACTGGGTAGCACTTGATGTTGGGTCAGAGGGGGAGAGGTGTGTGGGCTGTGGTGTGGAGGAAAACGTCGCACACATTCTGTCACACTGCACCATGTTTGAGGAAGCAAGGAAGCGTTAGAATGAAGGATTAGGATTCAAGGAAGGATTAGAATCAGTGAGGCAGGACGAGGGTGGAGTCCGAGGGGGTTATTGGGAACTGAGGGTGGCAGGAAGGCAGTTTTCACATTCTTGGGGTGACACAGGGGCTCATGAAACACATATAGGATCTATGTGACATGATCTTGCACACTACTTTCTTGGGTGACACACGGTTGTGGGGCAGACTGTAGTCTGTGAGCACTAGGATGATGACATGATGATGCACACTCTTGTGCAGTAGGTGGCGGTATGCACCTTTAAGCTTTTTGAGATCCACCATTAAAACCCAGAGAGAAGAAGATCCAGCAGTGGCTCTGTCGAAATACGACAGCATTTCGATGGCATGTCTGTCATTTGACGTCTCACTATGTCATGTTAACTAGTTTCTGAGTGTTATTAACTGACATTTTTGTTGTCTCAACTACACTGGACATCAGCAGCTTCCCAGAAAGCTCCCTTTAGTAAGGAGTGAGACAAGAAAGCACCAAGTTAGCCAGCTAGCACATTCTCTAGCACAGTTAGCTTAGCTCCAGGTGTAGCTAGCTGTCCTGCCCGAGAAGAGCAATGCTGGTGACCGTGTTCTGCGCACCAAGGGACGGCCCAGAAACCACATTTGCCCTCGATGTGTCTCCAGACCTCGAACTAAGAGACTTCGTGGCTCTTTGTGAACTAGAATCAGGAATCCCGGCTGGAGAAATAGAGGTGAAACAAAAGATGCGAGCTAGCAAGGGGTGGCTAGTGGCTAGCATGGCTAGTTAGCATGCTACTGGCTAGCCTGGCTAGTTAGCATGCTACTGGCTAGCCTGGCTAGTTAGCTAGCTACAAATGCTAATGCTAGCTAGCTATGACTACTATGACTCTGTCCTGCTTTTTGTTTATGTCCTGCTTTTTGTTTATGTCCTGCTTTTTGTTTATGTCCTGCTTTTTGTTTAAATGTCTATAATGACTTGCTTTTTTGTTTTAATGCTTTTAATTTGTCCTGCCTTTTGTTTTAAATGTCTATAATGTCTTGCTTTTTGTTTTAATGCTTTTAATGTCTCATGTAAAGCACCTTGAATTGCCCTGTGGCTGAAATGTGCTATATAAATAAACTTGCCTTGCCTTACTAGCTTGTTAGTTATTCGGGGGTTTAAAGCTTTCAACAGTACCAGTCTTCATGACTGGAGAACCATTGTTGAATCATTGGGAGAATCTTGTTTTTTGCCTTGTTTTGTGTTAATAGTTAATGTACTGTTAAAAGCTCTGATTGATTGATTTTATTTATTTTTAAGACAGGGACAAGGTACAGTAGACATTTACCCTATAAAAATAGGGAGAGATGCACTGTACAAGGTTATACTTTCTAACAGTAGTACTGTTTGTCTCACTGATGACTGTGGCTAGCCATATTTGTTAAGTCATGTAACCATCTTTTTTTTTCTAGATATTATATATAGAGCAGCCTCTGAAAGACCCAACACGTGCCTTGGGGACGTATGGTTTGAAGGATGGGGATGTAGTGGTTCTCAGACAGGCAGACAGACGGCCTCCACCAGCTCAACCAACCTTCCCAGGTTCAAGTCTATGTTTGCTCATATCTGCCCTTTGTCACTTCTTATCCATTTTTCTCTGTTGATGACAGAAAGCTGAAGATGACATCGCTATCATACTTGATTTAATTTGGGCTATGCTAACTAGTGCCCTTTCCTTAGGGCAGAATGTTCATAGCACTCTATCATGCACTCTAAATTTGCTATGGTACTACCCTAAAGTAAGGGGCCACTTTGTCTGATGAAGGTAGAAACCAACCTCCTCTGTCTTTGCTACCCTCCCTGTCCCCTCTTCTCGATCCATTAGGACTTCCACGCATTGACTTCAGTTCCATTGCAGTCCCTGGTACCTCCTTTTCTTCCAGTCAACGTCCCGCCACAAGGCAACAACCGCAGCAGAACCCAAACCCGCAGCAGCAGCAGCGCTCTCCACCCCCTCCTGCACCCCCAACTCTGCGTGGCTCTGCTTCCTCTCCCCAGGGACTGGATGACCCCGCCTTGCTCCAGCAGATGCTACTGGCCAACCCTCACGAGCTGTCGCTCCTCAAAGAACGCAACCCGCCACTGGCAGAGGCCCTGCTGAGCGGAGACTTGGGTGAGGGGAAAGTGTGCTTAGATCGTCTCTTATCTATGACGGATGTGTCGTCCTGTACTTGACATGTCTCGACTAGGGCTGGGTTTCAAAACTCGATTCATCCATCCTGAATCGATTCATGAATCCCAAAATCGATCTTTTATTTAATGAATGAATGAATAAATGAAGGAATGGATAGTTCATTAATTCATTCAATGATTCATTTATTCATTCATTTTTGGAAATCAGTATCGATACCCAGCCCTAGTATTGATGTGTTGCATAACTTGGCAGTCATGTAATTAAGGTTACAGCAAAAAAAAAAATCTGGTTTTAGTAACACAAACCGAATCGATATTGAATCGAATCGAATGGTGATAATCGATTCTGAACCTTGTGAATAGGAATCGAATCGATTCTTGAAATTGGAATCGATACCCAGCCCTAGTCTTGACTGTCTCTTTCAGAGCGCTTCACTAAAGTGCTGTCGGAGCAGCAGCAGGACCGGTCCCGGAGAGAACAGGAGAGGATCAGACTTCTGACTGCAGACCCATTTGACTTGGAGGCCCAGGCTAAGATAGAGGAGGATATCAGGTAATCACTAACACGGAAGACAACCTGAGGGGTCTGGCTATGAATCAGAGGCAGGCTGGGGTATCTAGGATCACTTAAATAAACAAATCCGTTTAATCTGCCATGTTTGAAGTAAACATATGACGTCTACCATTACCTCATGCGACATCTGCACACCGTGTCACATGGTCACGTCTTTGTGCTCCAGGCAGCACAATGTTGAGGAAAACATGACCATTGCGATGGAGGAGGCGCCAGAGAGCTTTGGACAGGTGGTCATGCTCTACATCAACTGCAAAGTCAACGGGCACCCTGTCAAGGCTTTTGTCGACTCAGGTAACCTCATATACTTGTTGTTGCTCTGTGGAAATCCACAGCGCCGATTGCTCCATAATTTCGAGTCGAGTGCAAAGCCCTTAAGTTGCTGTCTGGTCAGTATGTGTTGAATGTGTCCTTGGTTGTGTAAGCGTCACTTCGGTATGCTGGGCTGCCATATTTTAACATCCATCTAACCCGTGTGTGTAAACTGCCACTGCTCCACCCTGACCTGTTTCACACACATCTCATGCATCCGCACCGCACCCACCTTTTTCTCACATCCTTCTTAACCTACCTTTCCGTTATATTACTTTCCTGTGTGCCCGTTTGTCATATCTGCCTTTTGCTGACACAATTTCTCATATCTGGCTGCATGTACGATCTGCATGTCCTGTTTGTTCTCGCCGTCCTGTCCCCTCCCCTCACTCCCTTCTGCTCTTTCAGGCGCGCAGATGACAATCATGAGCCAGGCGTGTGCCGAGCGCTGTAACATCATGCGTCTGGTCGACCGCCGCTGGGCGGGTATCGCCAAAGGCGTGGGCACCCAGAAGATCATTGGTCGAGTCCACCTGGGTATGTAGGCGGCTCGTTCGCCTTCAAATATCAACAGATTTCAATCGCCGTTAAATCGCTTCCTGCCTGTTCGAGACGATCGTTATAGCGGAAAAAAAACATAGCGCAGAAAATTAGCGTTTGCGATGCTGTAATCTCAAACGTGTATGGTGACCCGGTGACCCGTGGGTGCCTACGCCAGAGCATCCCAACGCCTGGGTCGGACCAGATGGTGTCTAAACGCTGAGGTGCTTTCTGCTTGACTTCTCCAGCTCAGGTCCAGATAGAGGGGGACTTCCTGCCTTGCTCCTTTTCAATCCTAGAGGACCAGCCCATGGACATGCTGCTGGGACTGGACATGCTTAAGAGACATCAGGTAGAACCCTGTCCAACCGGAGCCCGCTGTGCTCTTAAACTACACCGTCGCACGTTCAAGGGTTGAAAACATCCCTTTGAGATGTGAAAAGTGCCTTTACAAACCCCCCTTTATAAGTGCGTGTGCGTGTGTGTGTGTGTGTGTGTGTGTGTGTGTGTGTGTTTTTTCCCCTCAGTGTTCCATTGACTTGAAGAAGAGCTCGCTCCTGATTGGCACGACGGGCACGGAGACGCGCTTCCTGCCCGAGGCGGAGCTGCCGGAGTGCGCCCGGCTGGCGTACGGGCCGGAAGGGCGCGAGGACGTCCGTCCTGAAGAAGAGATGGCAGACAGAGAGCTGGCCGAGGCTCTTCAGAGATCTGTACAGGAGAGCGGTAAGGAGGGCCGGGGCTCCCGGGGGACGGAGGGTCCCTCTTTTTCGGCTCAGACTCCTGAGCGAGAAAGTCCACTTGCATGCGCCCAGTTTTAGCTTCTTACGTTTGAGCCCTGTTTCTGCAGTCATCTGCATTCTCGGTCTCGTGATCACCTCATGTCATCACCTCAGCAAAACAGTTTTCAGGAGCCAATGAGGTAGTGAGACCCGACCTCGTCACCAGGCAAGGTTACATCATACTGTACATAACTGATAAACAAGCCTTCCGGCTCTACTTAAGTTACACTTCTGAGAAAATAACACTGCTGACTACTAATGACTACTACACTAGTCATTACTAAATAAATGTTAAAATAAAATGATTTATTATTTTATGTGATTTGGTTATACAGCTCGTCTTTTTTTTAGAGTAGCAAAATCCCTTTTGAGTTCAGTGTAGCTGCCTGAGGTTCGGGTGACAGGACACGTGATCCTACCGTGACCCCCACGAGGTCACGGTTCTCTCGGCCGACGGGACTCTTCACCGCTACGTGTGAAAAGGTTGACAAGTGTGGCGCATGCTTGTGTTGTGCGTGTGCGAGTGGGTGTTAACTCTCTGCGTCCTCTTGCATGACGTGTGGTGTGTGCCCTAACCCTGAGCAGGACAGCACTGATGCATTTGGAGAGAGACAGCTGGAGAGGGCCCTACCAACCAGGTACTGCACATCTACAGATCCAGATAGCTAGGTCCATCGCCATTTTATCCTTTGTTTATGCTTTGATATTTCGTTGCTGGGTATATTCTTTTCTGCTCGTTGGAAAAAATAAGACGGTCGGTAACGCAATAAATCCACTAAACTACTTTGATGGTTCATATTTTTCTTTTTTCAAAATAAGAGAATGCAGTCGGTAAGGCATCTCGGAATTTCAACATCGTATTTCATTTCAGCTGGCATGGACAGAAAACGCATGGTTTTTTGCGAGATGCGCGTGGTTTTTGCGAGGCGTGTTCCATCGCGGGTTTCCGATGTCATAAACGTGTTTAATTCTCTGATGTATTTCTACTTTGCTAGACATTGCAGACGGCCAAACTACCTCACCGGACTCCCCACCATTCCTAACGCCCAGACCCCTCAGACAAACGGCTGCATCGACATCATCCTCCTCCCCCTCGAACCCGGGTCACCCCCGGAGCCTGGCCCTGGACCGCTCCAAGTCTGCCCCCGCCTCCATGCAGCAGGCCCCGACGCCAGGGCGGAGCTTCAGCCAGCCTGGCTTCCAGGAAGTCCATAGTCCCTCATCGCCAGCCCAGGAAACGGCTCCTACAGCCCCACAGGCCCCTCTCCTATCCCCAACTAACCCCACCCTAGACCCTCTCCTATCCCCAACTAACCCCACCCTGGACCCTCTCCTATCCCCAACTAACCCCACCCTAGACCCTCTCCTATCCCCAACTAACCCCACCCTGGACCCTCTCCTATCCCTAACTAACCCCACCCTGGACCCTCTCCTATCCCCAACTAACCCCACCCTGGACCCTCTCCTATCCCTAACTAACCCCACCCTGGACCCTCTCCTATCCCCAACTAACCCCACCCTGGACCCTCTCCTATCCCTAACTAACACCACCCTGGCCCCTCTCCTATCCCCAACTAACCCCACCCTGGACCCTCTCCTATCCCCAACTAACCCCACCCTGGACCCTCTCCTATCCCCAACTAACCCCACCCTGGGCCCTCTCCTATCCCCAACTAACCCCACCCTGGACCCTCTCCTATCCCCAACTAACCCCACCCTGGACCCTCTCCTATCCCCAACTAACCCCACCCTGGACCCTCTCCTATCCCCAACTAACCCCACCCTGGACCCTCTCCTATCCCCAACTAACCCCACCCTGGACCCTCTCCTATCCCCAACTAACCCCACCCTGGACCCTCTCCTATCCCCAACTAACCCCACCCTGGACCCTCTCCTATCCCCAACTAACCCCACCCTGGACCCTCTCCTATCCCCAACTAACCCCACCCTGGACCCTCTCCTATCCCCAACTAACCCCACCCTGGCCCCTCCACCCACTCCCTCAGCTACCGACCTGTGGTCCACGTGCACCCCTTCTGCGGCTGCGACCGGCCCCTCCCCCCCAGCCGGTCCAGAGGGCTGGGTACCCGCGGCCACGCAGACGGCCGCCAGCTCTGATTGGACGGCGGACGTGTCCCCCACGCAGCCCATGGAGGAGGGGGAGGAGGAGGCGGAGCCTTGTCCGAGCGCGCCGGAGCGGCGCGCCGCAGAGGCGGAAGGCGGCGCCGAGTCTCCCGACCGATCCCGGGGAGCCGAGAGGGACCAGCCGGAGGGCGAGCGCGGCGCCGGCTCCGACAGCAGCATCCCCTCCCTGGCCGCCGCCCTGCGGGAGCTCCACGAGCTGCTGGTGTCCAGCAGCCACGCCCACTCCAGGGACCGCAGCGCCACCCGCTCCCCCTTGCAACCCTCCAGACCGGACGCCGACGGACTAGACGACAACCTCCCCGCAGCGGAGCGCCGTGACCGGGGCACCTTAACCGCCGAGAGCCCCCATCCTCCTCCTCCTCCTCCTCCCCCCTCTACAGCCATCACTGCTGGTGCTGAACTGAGCGATGCCAAAGCCAACCATGATGCTGAACCTGCCCGGGCGTCGCCAGGGTGTCTTGTGCCTGGCTCCTCTGGCCGGGAGGAGAGCCTGGGGCGCGAGGTGAAGGGCCAGGGGCAGCAGCGGTGCTCGGACGTGGACAGATACCAGGGACTGGGGGAGACCAGGAAAGGCGGAGGCAGCGTGCCCGGGTCCGAGCTTTCCTCTCCTCCCCAAGGGGATCCGGAGTTCAGGGAGCCCCCAGAGGGGCGGCAGGGGAGGGGCGTGGCGGACGGAAGAGCATCTGGGGCCGAACCCCCAGACGACACTCTCGGTCTACAGCCTGAGCCCGAGTCACTGGCCCCAGAAGAGGACTCTGGCATCTCTACGACCTCTAACCCTCAGGTTCCCCAGGCCGCGTCTCCCGTCCCTCTGTCCTCTGCTCCGCACGCCCCAGCGGAACGCTTCCCACACGAGCACCTCCAGAGGATCCAGGCGGCCGGTTTCTCCGCCCGCGAGGCGGCCGACGCGCTGGAACAGGCCCAGGGGTGCGTGGAGCTGGCGCTGCTCGCCCTGCTGGCCCGGAACATCACTGTGCCCACCTGAGAAGCCCCGCCCTCTCTCCACACCCGTCTTATCGATGTACCTTCGTCTCGATCTCGATGCTAATCTCAGACACTGGTTCTCTCAGTCGCGGGGAGAGGGGGGGAAAGTTGTGTCGGTGTCTCACAGACCAATAAACAAACAAACGAAAAAACAACTGTTTGTTTCCTGGGTTTGGCAGATGGGAGGTGTTTGCATGCAGCTGCTGTTGGTGTCTCAGAAGACACTCATGGGTTTTAGAGATTAGGTTTGGTAAGTTAAATGTCTTGTTTTTACATCTTCTCCCCGTATTCTTAAACATCCTTATACATTTGATTCTAAACACATTTTATCGCCCATTTTATTTGAAGGTCCCGAGTGAGTAGGAGACGGCCGATTCAGATTCTTTTATGAGGTAGAACTTGTTCCGCTGAGTTGGACTATAACAGGTATGGCCATGCATCTCTAAAATGTCCTCTCATATGCACATATGAGTACTATATTCTTTGTTAAACAAATTCCAATTGCTTGATTTTAACTCAATTCTACAAATAAAGCCAATTAAGCCGAGGTCAAACACTATTCACTGTGGAAACTGCTGCGTTTGAGAAAGTATTGCCAAGTCCTGATGTGTCCTTTTCTTGAAATGTGGTCGGGCGTGACGCATCCTCTGTCATGCAATTGTTGCAAATCCTTGGGAATCTGATGGATGTTTTCATGTTTGATAACCTGTATGATAATCAGATCAGAAAAAAACCAGACGTTTTTAGATGATTGCTTAATTTCTTTCTGTTATTAAATGTTTGCACAGAGAAACAGTGATATTCAGAATTGACGAGAATATCTGATATGAAAGCAAAGCATTGATAATATTTGTGAAGGTGAGCCAGAGAGGATTATGAGGTTGTCTTCTATGTGATGTCCGAGCCACATGTTTGCAACATCTTTGAAAATCTGATCTCATGTGGTGTAGGCCTGTAGTTTATAGGGCATTCAATAGTTATTGTACACACCGAATTCTACGTGTCGTTTTCTTCATATACAGTATATCTTGTCAATAACTCAAGCATCCGTCTTTAATTGTTAGCCTCTGGTGAACCCTACCCAATCCAGCTGTCAGAACAATTTTGGCATTCATTCATATACTCATTTTAATTGTATTATCTTTGTCATATACCAACAGCAGGCAGGTTGAATTATTTACTTTTATCTTGTACTCAATTTAAACTTGCTAATAAAGAAGAACTGGACAGCTGTACTCTGTTTGATATTCCCATGGTGATAAAGGTGGTGATTAAACTGTCTTGCGGATCTTAAACATAGTTTAGGGGAAGAATTCAGAGCTAATGTCCGGACACTGCAGTGAGGTTTTAGATTCAGTTGGGATTCAGTTCTGAAGCTGCACAGCTGCGTGTGATCGGTGTGTGAGGTAAGGCAGCAGGCTGTGCTCATCCAGATGAAACCAATAGTATCCTGGACTTTCGTTGAAGCGACTTCATCCATGGTTTTAGAGGCCAATTAGTATTTATGATCAGCTGGTCGTATGGTCTTCAAACTTAATATCTATAAAAATGCATCTTTTTAATCAATCGCTCTGAACGTCAGGTGTGCTTATGTCATCTTCTGTCATCCAGCAGGTATAGATGGGTAAGTAGCTACTTTATTGATCGCTGGGGGAACTTGCACAAAGGTGTGTGTGTGTGTGTGTGTGTGCTCAGCATGACTGGAGGGTCCTGGATTGACACTGTAAACATAGTGGTAATGTCTTTGATCAATGTTTTGCTTCATCGTTTCTCATCACGTAGTTAACGTCCTTTGATTCTGTCATTGACCTGTGACCCCTGTGGAACCCCATGGATCATGGAACCCAGCTTTGTGATCTGGAGTGTGATGGTTAAGTTGTTTATAATTTAACCAACACTCCCTATAGGAATGTTTGCAGATAGGAGATGATCATGTCAGACCACAATCTTCTCTATTTTGGGTTTGAGGGTAATCTCCATAATCTCTTTCTCTGTTATCAGGGTCAGAGGAGTTTGATTTTATTACCTGAAGAATGTCCTCTGTTCAAACTGAGTGGTGTCGGTAATGTGTCACTCTTTGGTTGGTCACAGATAGTAATGTGGGTGTATCTTTAGTGGTATATTTGTTAGGGTCCGGGGGACAGACCTCACTTTTCAGAGAAGGCTTTCACAGACGATGCCGATGTCCTGCTTGTAATCCGTTCTCCCTTTGCAGAGGAGAAGAATAAAACTCATGCTGATGGAGGAACAAGCATAAATCTTTCTTCTTTTTTTTTCTTTGAGTTTTATTATAACAATATCCACGACGAGAGCCATGGATGAGGATGATAGGAGCCTCAGTGAGATGCTTATGGAGCAGATGGCACCAGCTATTGAGACACTGGAGCAACCCTCTCATCCTCCATTACAGGGCCCCAGCAGTGCAGCGATGACTGGAAACACTGAGGAGAGGGGGGACGAGTATCCAAACCAAACGGAAGACCTTTTGGGGTATAATCTACAGCTTTACAAGGCTATAATGTGCAAATGTGTGTTTTAAATGCCTATGTGGATATGTAATAATAGCAACTATCCCTTGCCTCATGTTTAGTGCTCCAGGAGGCATAGCCTCAGCTCTCAGGGCTGTGGCCCTTTTTAACACGTGGGATCTTAGCGGAACACACTTGCCGGAGCCCAAGCTGCTCTCTGTTGCCGGGCAGAACGAGAGGGACACCTCGGGCTCGTCACCGGATGAAGGAGAAGGGTAGGACACGAGAGAGCTGAGGGGTCTGATTCAAGTCTCCTTGATATTTCACCGCTTTCGCATACTACTGTATGTAAATCGTGAAATGTCGTGGGTCTTAAGAGAGTCGTATCGCTGCGAAGAAATCCCATTGCACCAATTAATTGACCTTAATTATCTTCTCCCCAGGGCGTTTGATCTTTCTGAGGATGTGCCCGAGTTGTCATTTGCTTCCAAGTTCACTCATGTGTGTAAGTGTGCACCTTAAGCTTTTTGTTTCCTATCTTATTCCTCGTGCCTCATACCTATTTATTTCTGCCCCACCCGTTTAAGGCAGTCTACACCCCTAAGTGGCGTCATGCCTGCCTTGCTACTTTTTCTTGTTAGATGGCTTTATCTAACTCTAGCCTTTTGCTTCTTCCTCAGTCCCTCTGTACCAGGACTACCTGCAGTCTGTTAAAGCCGGCCTGCAACGGATGAAACAGTGCGGTGCGCCTGAGCTAGCGCCGTCCCAGAGTCTGCCTGCTCTGCGGACCCTACCTGGTCTGTGGACCATACCTAGCCCGTGCTCCAGTCCAGAGGCTGCCTCGCCTCCCCCGCTCTCCCCCAGGGTGACCCCGTGTACCCTCTGGCAGGACCTGGCTGAGGTGAAGGAGCGTGGCCTGCTCACCTCACTGACCCTCAAAGACATTCGCCTACAGGAGGTGGGTGGGCTTCATACCCATTTCTACTCAGGCCATTTTCATCCCAGATGCTTATTCGGCGCTATTGTCATATCAAGATATGCGTTTTCACAAATCAAATGTAACAATATGAAATGTTTTATTCTCCGAAGGCCATATTTGAGATGATAGCTTCTGAGGCGTCGTACCTGAAGAGCCTAGATGTTGTCATCAATCACTTCTTTGCATCAAAGATGTTGAGACAGACGCTGTCTCAGACGGAGCATCACATTCTATTCTTGAACCTCTGCCATATTCGGGCAGCTAGTGAGAGGTAAGGTAATATCGTATTGTTCATTTGTGTTTGTATTGGCTTCAGGTTGATGGCGCTTTTAATAATGAATTTATTTATCTAGCACACTTTAAAATGCAGGACAAATCTCAAGGTGCTTTGTTTTGGTGTCCCTAGGTTTCTGCGGGACCTTGAAGTTCGCCTAGGGGAGAATGTGATTCTATCCCAGGTTGGGGACATCATACTGCGCCACTGCCCCGCGTTCCGGTCCCTCTACGTGACATACATGATCAACATGAGGTTCCAGGAGGCACTCATCAGTCGACTGCTGTCAGTCTCTGCTAGAATCTTTTTTTGTTCTCAGTGTTTAGTCCGTTTAATTTTTCCACACGGTTTAATCCTCCGTCTTTGACCTGCTTTAGGCAGGACAACAGAAGGTTTTTGCGGGCGGTGACCAAACTGGAGAGGGATCCGGTGTGTGAGAGACAGAGCTTGAAGTCCTTCCTGGTCCTCCCGTTCCAGAGAATCACTCGTCTGAGGATGATGATGGAGGTGGGGCCTCAGGAGACCGCTATCCATTAACCTGACATGGTAGCCAGGTCTTCCTAGTTCTGATTTGTTGT
Organism: Borostomias antarcticus; assembly: GCF_949987555.1. Lineage (NCBI taxonomy): Eukaryota > Metazoa > Chordata > Actinopteri > Stomiiformes > Stomiidae > Borostomias > Borostomias antarcticus. Next base: position 3,634,378 of record NC_140266.1, on the reverse strand, counting down.
ACTACATTTCCATTCCCTGTTTAACCCTTTTAATACGACCACGTCACCGGCAACATTTAAAAAATATCTAACAAATATTTAATAATATAAAAAAAAATATCTAACAAATCTAAAAAATTCCTCACTCCAACACTTGCTGAAAGCTGAGAAACTGCGCTTTCTAGTATTATAGGGAAAATCCAATTAATATTCGAAATGTTGTCACTTTATTTTCAGGGTTAAAAGGGTTAAAACAAACTTTGAATTCCTATTTCAGAGCATCTTGAGGCTGCTTGACCAAGACTCTGAGTCAGCCCTGTGTCTCAAAGAAGCTAGTGAGGCCATTCACACGGTAGGGGTTGCTTCTAAACCACTGGGAATATCCCTTCAGTTTTCAAACGTATAACCTGTCATTTTTTCACTTCCCGTTCATGCCTGCCGAGTCCAGATCGTGTCAGAATGTGACGAGGGAGCCCGGCAGATGAAACAGATCGAGGAACTGGTCTACCTGGAAAAACTGGTGGATTTTGGAAATGTTAAGGTCATTGTTTTTTTTTTTTCTCTTGATACTCTGGTGACATGTATGTACTGCTGGGAGTGATGATCAAAGTTGAATCTCATCCTTCTCATCACATCTCTCTCTCTCTCCTCACCAGTCAATCCCTTTGATCATGAGTAGCCGTTTTCTAGTGCGCGAGGGTCCTGTGAGACAACTGTCCATGGAAGACCTCCATCCCAGGACATGTACCTCCCCTTTCATGGACGTCTACAAGTTTTCCAGGACATGTACCCCCACCTTCATGGACATTTACCTCCATCTCTTCAATGATCTGTTGCTCATCTCTGTGAAAAAGTATTATTCTGCAAACATCCAGACAACCACTACACAGCATGCTTGCAAGCGCTTGTCTTTGAGCGTTGCCTACCATGTTTATTGCTCATCCACATTCTCTCTGCTCTTCTCAGGGACCTGCGTTTCACTGTGCTGGACTACGCCGTGTTCCCCACCCACGTGCACATCGAGTCCCTAAAAACAGAAGCCTCTCGTCTGCCCCCAGAATCCTTCCTGCTGCGCCTCTCCCAGAACCAGACTGGCCACGCCAGCGTCCTCATACTCACCCCACACACGAGGTAAGAGAATCACACAACTGGCTTATAGCGCCACCTGGAGCCTATAACGAGTCACGACTACTGTGGAGGTAATGTGTAGTGTTTTGTCTAATTTGTGCGTCCTAAATGTGTCTTTGAAGGTCGGAACAAGACGCATGGATGAACGTCCTCTCTCCTTCCAGAAAGTAGATGGCTCCTGTGATGCTTAGATGACCGATTGTAACAAATAACATCAGAGACTTTTAATTTTAATTTCGCCTAATAAAGAAACTTTTTTTTGCCTTTTGAGTAGAATGCATCAATTTAGTTGATTCAATGTTTATTTGAGGAAATCACCATAACTAAAATAACCTTAAAGTATCATTATCACACAGTATAAAGGGCTCGATTAAGAACCATTGTATGTGCCATCAAAACCAGCGTTTTGAAAGAGTTCATCCGAGGGACCCGTATCCGTCGGTGGCCGGTACTGGAGGGCAGTAGGACATGAAATGACATGTTTCAGTCCCCCTTCAGCTGGCGCTCCCCGTCACCTCTGGCTGTGTTGGGAGGGTGACGGTCCTGCTGGCCGCCACACAGTCCTGGCGCCACAGATGCTCGGCCAGGCAGTTGAGGAGGGGCGCTACCTCACCCAGCCCATCGCTCACCTCTCCTCCCACACAGAACACAGGCAACCCCCACACCTCCCGGAACCTGCTGACCTCTCTCTCCGTCACATCCGTGTGCATGAAGAGGTCAAATCTGAGCTCACTGTAAAGGAAAAATGATGATTGATGATTGGTGTCTAGGCTATCGATCGAGCGATCCATAAGGCTTTTCACACCACCTGAAACACAGACAATCATAAAATAGGTGCAAGGATACTTGGTGCCGACTACTACTTTTATAACTCTGTCAGAGGGTTCAGACCCCCTGGCGATCTGGTTGGATAGGTCATCAAACGAGGCCCGGTCCGTGAAAGAGAAGAGGAAGAGGATGGCGTCCACTTGCTCCTTACAGGACTGTAACCAAGGAGGCCGGAAACAAAAAGACATTAAACATTCCAATGCACTGTATGATTTATTATTCGTATCATGTTTGTTTTTATTCGCTGTGTGGAGGTGCATACCGGAAGCAGGTGGTCAAATCTTCGCAAAGCGTTGTCTCCACAGTCCCAGAGCTGCAGGTGGAAGAAGAGCACACGTCCATTCTCTCTCAGCTTCACAGGCCAGTACACCACTGTAGTCTCAATGCCTGCAAGAAAAACGGTGATTCTCAAACCAAGCCAAGTAACGACACCAGTTCAAAAAGTTCCCAGTTTTGCATCCCTCCCAGTCCCAGACAACAAATGTGTTCATTTTAAGAATATCCAATTATCCAATTAGTATGTCACTTGTGCTTAAAGGTCTTCCTACCTGTAGTTTCATAGTGCATATTGGGAATGTTCAGTCCAGCCAGACGTGCAGCAAGAGCGGTCTTTCCCACTCCACTCTTCCCTAAGAGTAAGACCTTGTAGTGGACAGTGTCCACGGCCACATGAGGAGGCATCACCGGAGCCTCTAAAAGACCTGAAACACAATTATTGTGAACAAGCGCCAAGGCAAGGCAAGTTTATTTATATAGCACATTTCAGCCACAGGGCAATTCAAGGTGCTTTACATGAGACATTAAAAGCATTAAAACAAAAAGCAAGACATTATAGACATTTAAAACAAAAGGCAGGACAAATTAAAAGCATTAAAACAAAAAGCAAGTCATTATAGACATTTAAACAAAAAGCAGGACAAATAGAATACAGGAATAAAAGTTACAGTGCAGTATACTGATAAACATAGCTCCTCTTAGAAAGCAGTGGCAAAAAGAAAAGTCAAGCGACAAGCACGACGATTAAGATTATGATATTTCAAAGTAATGTAACACACAACTAGTCACAATAGTCTAAACAACAGAAATGGTCCTATACCGAAGTGTCTGCGCCTTTTCTTGTGCAGGATCCGAGTGAAGAAGTCTTTGCTCTCGGAGCAGCGATGCCAGTCTGCTACTACAATCGAGCCAGGATCCAAGATTTGGGCCATATTTATGCCATAAAATAACTAAGACGTTTGGCCACAGAAGAAATGTGACTCTATACCTCCATGATGTGATGAGAGGCACACTTGTCTCTTCCGTAAACAAGTGGATAAGTTCCTTGACAACCAGTTCAGACTTCCGCATTCTTTTCACAATAAAAGTCATCTGCTGCAAATAGTTAGGCTATAATTTAAAGGACCCTTTTTCCCGTTCTTGTGCAAATACATGTGGGTCTGTGATGGCCCTAATAACACACAATGTGAAATAATCATGCCTGTTTTTGTGGGCATCCAAATTCAGAAGACATGTGATTCGACAAACCATTCATTTTTTGGACTCATCAGAATTAAAGTCCCCCATCTGGAGAAAAAAAAAAAAGTTGAAAAAATGCATAAACCTCCTAAAAGCAGGAGCTCATTGCATTTAAAGATAAAGACACACAAACATCCTGTCTAGAACAGGACTGAAAAAGAGAGGTGCTATTAGAGGCATGATAGAATGCATAATCAGAGTGGCCTTTTCAGCAAAAAATATTCAAAGACATGTTTTGGGGACCCCAGAGACCTATAACTTGTTTAATAAGGGACCTTTAATAGTATTACGGAATAACACAACAATACATGAGTAAATGAAATAAATTAAGTTAAAGAAATTGATTTTAAGTTGAGAATTTAATTCAGTTTCAATAAAACAAAAGCTAATCATTCGATCCTGATCTCGGAGCCCTGCGTGCTTTCACGGTCAGAGCCCCACTGCGCCCCAGCGACGATGTCACGGTCATGGGGTCCACGTCTGTTGGAAACTGGTATTTGTGGGCAAAATTGTTTATGACTGTGCCATCCTTTGCGAACTGAGGACATAGAGAGAAGAAGGCAAAAAGCAGAAACGGTGGTTATAAACCCGGCTTAGAGTGAGACGTTGAGAAGGATATATAAAGCTTTGATTACAAATAAAGCTTTGATTGATTGATTGATATATGACTCTGAACAACTCACCTTCTCTGCATGGACCGATATGAGATTGTTTGAAGTTGTGATCACTACATCCTCCGGAGAAAACTCACTCACATCCACTGTGAACTGATACATGTCTCCCATGGTCCGGATCTTCCCAGTAGGATGACAGGGACCTGGTTGTAAAAGTCATTTAACACTGTCAACCCTGAGTGATCTGACTACAGCTAGTCTCCACACCACTAGGCTAGCCTTTACCTTTAGACGACAGATAAAGATAAGATTAACTTTAATAATCCCCAGAGAGAGAATACACAAAATAGAGAGTATATCTAAGTAAGTATATAATGTACAGATCTCTGAAAGTATATCTCTTAGACAATAGCTCTTACAAAAATCATATCTGTAATTCTGACTGACCTGTGAGTGTGTTCTCTTGATCACCAGTTTTAAATGTAGAAGATTTCAACTCTCCAGGGAGGATTCCGTGGCCTTTGTCCATACAGGCTTCGGTATATCAGAGATGCCGGAGTGGAATTTCACTATTTACTGTATTTAAAAAGTCCCATTAATTTTCTATAAGTGTCCCTCTGTGCCTTCCGTTTAGAATCTCTGTCTCTAGTATCAGCCTCCTCGTCTCGTCTCCCTGACATGTCTTTTATATCGTGAGCTTGACGGCGTTTTGGCCAGTGTGTGAGAGAGGGTGCGTAATTGTTTTGCAGGATAATCGTGTGCTATATTTATCAGGAGGATGAGAGAGTGTGACAATTGCTGTCATTCCCAACACTGCTAAACTCATACATCTGTCCATGTTCAGTCTGTCATGCAAAATACTCTTGTAACATTACATTTGCTTAAGACCAATTCATTAGTTCCAGTTAAAAAGCAAACGGAATAATTAACAACAGGGGGAGATCAGGCACATCAGACTATGATTCAGTTGGGATGAGGTCCACAGTTGTGCGTAGATGGGACATTCCTAGCTACCATGGTAACTACTTACTAATGCACACATCACATCCCCTCCCTGGCCTCTCACCAGCTGGAAAGTACATGTCAAAGATCAGAGCTATCTGTGACTGCATTCAGAAACACGGATTTTATTGGAAAAGAACAGTACGTTAAAAACAGATCAGTGGCTTAACAAAATAAATATAAAATAAAATAAATATTAAATAATAATGTAAAAAGAGCCGCTGCAAGACTACTTGTAGACAAACAAATTACTTATTAACAAGACATATGTTAAAGGTAGGCTATATGAGGTGGATTGTAGACAGACAAAATAAAAAATACAACGGAGTAAAGTAACTCAAAAAGGAGTGAACTGATCTTTTGCCCTGAGCACAATATCATTGGAAAATTATATATATACATCAGTTATTGCAAAACCTCAAAGAAGGATCCAGAAACTCCTGGTGGAATGGTAGATCCTAGAGCTTGAGCTTCTTGTTTTTAAGACTTCCAGTTGAGAGGGAAATACAAAGCAGTTGTCTCAGGTCTCATTTCTCCTTTTAAAGGCTGTTTCCCATCTGTCATCACATGTCCTTGGCCGATAATATAAAACTTTACATATTATACATTATTCTTCTCTTATTCAAATGTTCAGTGTCTCTTTTCTTGAAGTACTTCAGAGTTTATAAAGTCAGTCTTTTCCGAGAGGCTTGGGGCAAGGTCCACTTCACTCACGCCCCACATTAAGTCTGGGCGAAATAGCTCAGTCATGGTTCGGCCGTGGCTCTCGACCATATTCACCCCCGCTCATTCCTTGCTCCTTATTCAGTGTGTCTGTGAAATGGTGCGGTCAGTGCAATCTGATTCTGGGGCGTCTCATGTCGGGGGTCACACTGCAAACCCGCTGAGTGTGCTGGTCTGGTCCTTTAGGCCCAGGATGCTGTAGGCGATTCTCTTCATGTGACCCGGCAACCGCACTCCGAGATTCCTGATGTCCCTGAGGGAGAGAAAGAGGGACTGTTAAGACCTTTGCATTATTGTGCGATTGTCTTCATATTAGGTCCTACACTCGCATAACTTCATAAACAAAGAGCCGACCAAGAGTCGATACAACGGCACGTAAGGAACTTTAATGAACCCCCCCCCTACGAACAGACGATCTAGTGACACATGCCAAGTCAACTATGGGACCTTGTTGAAAACCAAGAGCACAAGCGTTGTAGAGGGCGTGGCAGTGAGAGCATGAGGAGAATGGTAACGGGGTGTAATGCAGATGAGCGTGTAGCATTCCTACATTCACAAATACCGGATAACAAATGTCCAAGAGAGATCTGAATACTCTCTCTGTGTGTTCCCCCCCCCACCCCCCCGAAGGGCATTGAGCCAAGAAAGCTAATGTGGTGTAACTGCATTGCGTCGCATCTGTGCCATGTGTCTGTCCGCATGTGTGCACTTACTCAGGCCTCATGGCGAGCACCTGCTCCATGCTGGTGATTCCTGCGCAGGCGAAGCTCTCCCCGTACTGGCTCATCTTGATGGACTCCAGCCACTCGGACACCGACCTGAAGGTGGTGCCGTCACAGCCGCTGGTGCTGGGCAGCCGGATGGACACGCTGTGGGGGGGTGGGGGGGGGCGGGCGCCAGGGAAGAACACAACTCATTAATCACCAACTCTCATATGCACATTGGGGAACCATTGCATTGCATAGCTCATATCTCAATAACTCAATATCATCATTAGTAATGGGAGGCTGATGCAATAGAGGACCATGTTGGAAACAAGTGTCTTAAGTATGCTTTTATCATGCTATCCTCTGGGATGTACTGTTTCTTTGTACTTTTACCCAATAAATCAATCAATCAATCAATATAAACAAATCTGAATCATATCTTGCTCGAGCAGAATGTGCTTTGAGCTTATATTAAGCTTTCAAACTTTCAAAAGCTAGTACAAGTACTGGCTCATTGTCTTCATACCGTGGATCAAAGTCAGCTATGGTTTTCAGCGACTCTGGACTTCGGAGAAGTTTGTCCAGGATGTTGACGATGTCGGGGAAACGGGGCCTCTTGGAGCGGTCCTGCAGCCAGCACTGCAGCATCAGCTGGTACACCGTCGACGGGCAGTCCATGGGGGCGGGCAGCCGGAACGCTTCGTTAATGGCCTTCATCACCTGAGGGGGAGATGGATGCCGAGCTCAGACCGTGTTCCCAAATGGACTTTTCATGCTCACTGTTGTTCTACGCTGATAAAACACTGTTGGTGCTCTGTGTGAAGAGGTCTGTGGGAACTGTTCGCACTGCGAGACCCCCGAGCAATACTTTTAAGACCACCCGCCAAGGATAAACACTCAAAGTCAACACAGTGTAGAAGTTGTGTTTACCTAAATCTAGCGCGCTCACGCATACAGACGAGGAGAGACGGGGATTTGACAGATGAAGTGTACCTCGTGGTTGCTCATGTCCCAGTAGGGCCGTTCTCCGAAAGCCATGACCTCCCACATGACGATACCAAAGCTCCACACATCACTGGCCGAGGTGAACTTCCTGTAGGCGATGGCCTCTGGCGCCGTCCATCGAATGGGGATTTTCCCTCCCTGACAGAACAACATTAACAAGTCACGTTAACAGGGCTGGAGGCAGGAGACACACAAAGGACATGTTTGTCATTGGGGGTTCGGCGGGAACAGCTTAAGACCCCATTAGTACCATTATATTTATACACATAGTGTGTTGTGCGACTCACGCTGGTGGTGTAAGTGCCCTCGGGGTCGTCCTCCAGCACGCGGGACAGGCCAAAGTCAGACACCTTACACTCCAGGTTGCCGTTGACCAGAACATTCCGCGCGGCCAGGTCGCGGTGGACGTAGTTCATGTCCGAGAGGTACTTCATGCCCGCAGCGATTCCGCGCAGCATACCCACCAGCTGGTACGACGAGATCTCGCCGTCATGGTCCTAGTTGAGATGTCAAAAGCCGGTATTAATATGTATGCTTTCAATGTGTTTAAACTAAACTTCCGAGGGCGCCCCGGTAGCTCACTGGGTAAGGCGCGCACCATATGAAGGCTAGTCCTTCACGCGGCGGACCCGGGTTCGATTCCAGGCTCGGGTCCTGTGCCGCATGTCTTCCCCTCTCTGTCTCCCACATTTCCTGTCTCTCTCAAACTGTCCTATAACATTAAAGCTGAAAATCCCTAAAAAACATATCTTTAAACTAAACTTCCACCTATTCATTCGTTCATCTATTACCAAATACAGGAAGAGGACCTACCCTTAGATAGTTATCCAGAGCGCCATTCTCCATGTACTCAGTGACGATCATGGCGTGCTTGACTGAAGAGTAAGATAAGAAGTGATAAATCAGTAGCGGAAAGGGGAGAGGCTTCCGGATCAGGTCAATAAATAACCGACCGCGCCGCTAGAAGGCGGATGAGTCAGTCGGTGTGTGTCAGAGAACAGCCGCTCACATTTGGTGACGACTCCCTCCAGACGGATGATGTTCTGGTGTGAGAACTGCCCCATGATGCTGGCTTCACTCAGGAAGTCCTGCCGCTGCTTCTCTGTGTAGCCCGGCTTCAGGGTCTTGATGGCCACCGCCACCTCCTCCCTCCCTGGAGGTTTCAGGACCCCCCAGAACACCTCCCCAAACTCTCCTGAGACACACACACACAGAGATATTAACACCAACACATTCACACTCTTCTGCAAACAAGGAACAAGATGACATTTTACCGGCAACTTCAACCATCAATCGCACCGCACCTGCTCCGATGACCTTCTGTTTGGTGATGTGATTGGGATGAATCTCGCTGGCGAACTTCAGGACGGCTACGTTGGGGTCCTCGTACATATGCGGGTCGACGTAGGTCTTCAGCGGCTTCAGTTGATCTGAGGAAGAACCCTGGCGGTTAAGGACACTGACACGTTCTCAGGGGGCGGAAGTCTACGGTAATAGAAGGCTGATCTGGCGCCATGTGAGGGCGCTTGGTGTTCAGGGTGTATGAGGGTGGCGGTTCTCACCTGCGCTGGAGAAGTAGGGGTCCTCAGAACCTCCTCTGCCACGGGACGCCAGTCTCCTGTGAGGAAGATCACATGCAGCCGGATACATCAGTAAGAGCAGAGCAGACACTTCCAGAGGGTAAACTGGCCATTACGGCTAAGCCCTCTTTGAGATGGCGAGGGATAGTATCCTCACTAACTTATCATTATGTGTCACTAGCATAAGTGGTATTTGTACCCAGCATTTATTGGACAGACGGAAGGCTGTAGCCATGATGAAGGCGAGAACATTGAGGAAAATAGCAAGGTCCTCTAGCCTATAGGAAAGGACCTGTTCTTCCTTAGGATCACGCCCACACCCCTTTAACACTGAAATAGTTATTTATTTTACTTTACATGTTTCATTTATTTATTATTATTATTATTATTATTATTAATATGATTATGTATACTTTGCTTTTCTGCTTCTTTTGTATTCAGTACTTTTTTATGTCACTCTGCCGCTGTAACACCCGAACCCCCCCCCCCCCCCCTCCCCCGGGAATTAATAAAGTGTTCATATGTTTTCTGATCTTATAAACTGTGTTTTTCTAACCGTCTGTGCAGCAGGAGAACAACCACAACGATGAGCAGCATGGCTCCTCCCCCGACGACGGCTCCCATGACAACTGTGGAGTTGCTCTGGATCTGAGACTCCGCTGAAAGACCACAACAACAACAAACAACAACAACAACCTGTTAGATTACGGCAATTCAGCACGCTGGCAGACAGAAATCAACACGCGCTACGTGTTCCGTCTTGTCTGTGGTTCTACGGTGGTACTTACGCAGGGACAGCGTGTGGAACTCGTGCTCCGTGCTGTAGCTGCCGGGGTTCCCCTCCGGACTCAGGGCCTGGACCCGGAACATGTAAGCGGTTCCAGGTGAGAGGTCACCGATCTGAACCGAACTCTTCTCCAGAACCAGCACCGTGTACGTGGTGACATCACGCTCGCTGTCATCCTCCTGCGTGGATGAGAGAGAGAGAGAGAGAGAGAGAGAGAGAGAGATACTGAGAGGAAGTTCATAGACAGTGTGAGAAAGGGAGCGGGAGAGAGAGAGAGAGAGAGAGAGAGAGAGGGAGGGAGAGAGAGAGAGAGAGAGGGAGGGGAGGGAGAGAGAGAGAGAGAGAGAGAGAGAGAGAGAGAGAGAGAGAGGGAGGGAGGGAGGGGGAGAGGGAGAGGTAGAGAGGGAGAGAGAGAGAGAGAGAGAGAGAGGGAGAGAGAGAGAGAGGGAGGGAGAGAGGGAGGGAGGGAGGGGAGGTTGTACTCGTCTCTCTTACCTTCCTGCGGTACATGAGTTCGTAGCGGTGGTTGATGTGGGCGGGAGATCGGCGCGCCGGGGCCCAGGACAGAGACAGACTGGTGGGGCCGCGCTCATCCAGGTGGATGCTCGTCACCCTGGGGGGGTCTGACGGAGACAGGCGGCGGACAAACAGAGCGTGGGTGAATAACGGTGGGAAATCCCACAACCGGCTTCCACTGTTAAATGGTAAATGGTAAATGGACTGCACTTAATTAGCGCTTTTCCACCTTAGCGGCACTCAAAGCGCTTTACAATGGCCTCTCATTCACCCATTCACACACACATTCACACACCAATGGCGGTAGCTGCCATGCAAGGTGCTAACCTGCTCATTGGGAGCAATTTGGGGTTAGGCGTCTTTCTCAAGGACACTTCGACATGTGGACAGTCGGAGCTGGGATTCGAACCGCCGACCCTTCGATCATTGAACGACCCGCTCTACCAACTGAGCTACAGCCGACCCCTCAACATACTGTTGCGCGCCAGGCAACGAGCAGAACGTCAACACACAAGCCTGGCGGCGCCGATCCGGGACCCTCACCCGTGTAGCGCAGCGCGGCGGTGATGGAGGTGCTGCGCGCCCCCTGGCTGGCGTACTGGGACACCCCGCTGTGCGCCTCCACCGTGAAGGTGTAGTTGAGGTGGGGCTCCAGGCCGCCCACCGTCACCACGGCGTCCCGCAGGCCGGCGGTGCCGGGCTCGAAGCGGATCTTCTCCCCGCAGGGGACGCACAGGGGCCCGGCGCAGCGCTCGCACGCCACGCTGTAGCTGATGTCGCCGCGGCCCCCGGTCACGCGCGGGGGCGTCCAGGAGAGCTGCAGGTGGCCGTCCAGCGACAGGGTGGTGGAGGACAGGTCACGGGGGGCGCTGGGAGGAGCTGAGGCGGGCGGAGGGGGAGGGGGGGGCATTAGTGGAGCTGTTAACATCTCAGAACACTGACATCAGCATTCATAATGGCAAAGAGGCGGAGTTAAGTATAACACTGCGGGGTCAAGCCTCGTCCGGGAGCGTAGGCTTGTGATTGACGGGGGGGGCGTGGCTCACCGGAGCAGGCGGACGAGGGCGGGTCGGAGGCGGAGCGGTAGAAGCCGTCGGCGCACGGACAAAGGAGGGCGCCGGGGGGGGAGGCCTTGGTGTTCTCGGGACAAACCTCGCACCACTCGTTGGACACAGCTGGTTTGAAGGAGCCTTGGGTGCAAGCTGCAAGAGACGAACGGGTTATCAGTCATAACACACACACACAGAAACGTATTCATTCGCACAGAGGATGGAATGAGAGATAGGGTTTCTGCAATCAAACTCGCTCGTTATCTCCATCGCTGCCCTGAGGGTTGGCAGGAAACTCTCTCCGCTGCGGTTAACCAGTAAACACAGGCTTTGTATTTGAAGGAATGGGATTTTCCTGACGATTCGCCTCCACTTGTTTCATTGCCTCTGGTCTTATTCTCATGTGCCAATGACTGACAGTCAACCGGATGACACTATGAGATTACATCCAGTAGGTACTAATCACTCAACCCTCCCCTGTTGAGCTACAGAATCAAATATTTGGCAGCATACGGGTGTTTTTGTATAAAGAAACGGCCCCGATAACACCTCACACTGTTGAGGCTTTTCAAGTGACCTTTGAGGATTTCCAGAAAAAAAAACACACCCTTCCAGGGCACGCAGGGTTAATGAATGTATGTGTTGGACAGAAACCAGGATGCCAGACGTGCTGGTCTGAAGTTTAACCTCCTTCCTTCCTTCCTCTCTTCCTGTCACGGGTGGCGAATGACAACATACTAGGATGGGGTCGGGAGAGAGGAAGTGTGGAGGAAGGAGAGCTGCCGGTGGGGGAGGCCATGTTGACGGAGCCCGAATCCACATAGTATGAGAGGGATGAGCGAGAGGGTCTGTTTACTTCACAAACACGGGAGAACGGGTCTTTTGAGACGCCTCGTCTCCGTCCACTCTCCTGTGTCTCCCCGAGAGACCGGGTTCCACTGACCGGGGGAGAGGAGAACCAGGACCTGCCTGTTCCTTAACCACCGTGACAGATGAACCTCCGCGCTACAACTATCCCCACAATAGAAGAATGGGAGAGAGTCTGAGTTTGAGTGGAGGGGATTTAAATGAAAAGACGGAGAGATGGGGGATGGGTTAAGGTCCTAAGTGCCAACAGAAGTTCTCCTTGGGGAGTGAGTCGGGGAGTGTGGGGGTGTATAGAGGTCTTCTCGCATAAGAAAAGGGGGCCTGTCTATTTCATCTTGAGCTGGGGCAGCAGGACCTCTGTCACGTACCAACCCCCCCCCCACAGTCCCATTCATCTATTGTTGCTGAGATCGGACAGAGTGGTGCCATAAATATGTTGCATTTAATCATTAGAACTTTATAACGGTGGCATGTGTGCAGCATATATCAATGTCACGAGTTTGATTTCTGTTAGAAAAGCCCGCAGATGTTTGAATTCCTATGAGAATTTGGCTGACATCTTTGACAGATGTGTTATTACATGTGATTATTACACACAATTTTCCCCGGCCTGTTCGTGAATCGCTGCGTTGTGTTAAGCGTTCTATTTTGCGAATGCGTAAAATCACATGAATGTTTCGTTATCATCACTCATTACTCACGTCTCGTTAAGAGTTTGAAATACAGCCTCCCATTGTCCACAGAGTGCTTTCCTGATTCAAGACTCTTATGAATGGACTTATGTGCGCTCCAATGCATCGGTTAATTAAATGTGTTTTCTGCCCTTTGTGTAGGCCCATTGTTCTAACGAGTAGGAACATGGATTAGGGAGCTCGTTGCGTGCGTTAACGACCGGATGAAAGAACGGAGAGGGGTAAAGCAGGGGATGCTATTAGCTAACAGCTGGCCTGTGGGTCTACTAATCCTCTTGACTAAATTACACTCCACACCACTCCGGCTCAGACGCCACGTATCTAACAAACCTCATCCACCAACTGTCCACCGGCCCTCCTACCACACACAGGCAAACCTGCTTATTTGTGTCACTCTGCATTCCTCACTAGCTCTTTTGTTCACAGAACATTTGGTCCCGGGGTGAAATCTTATACATCCTGGTCTCCAGACGGAGACATGTTTCTGCTGAGCAGAGAGAGAGAGAGAGAGTTGTGATATGATGTATGTAGCCTCATTCAATAAGAGATATATGTCTTTGAATAATAAATTCAAGTGATAATCAACTGTGCATGTCTGTAAAGGAAGGCTGTCCAGTTATTTTTTCTTCTTTTGGCTTCATTCAGAGAGCTGAGCCTCTAAGGATTCAGGGTAGCTACATAACATATGGTAAATGGTAAATGGACTGCACTTATATAGCGCTTTTCTCACCCCTAAGGGACAAAGCGCTTTACAATGGCCTCTCGTTCACCCATTCACACACCAATGGCCGAAGCTGCCATGCAAGGCGCCAACCTGCTCATTGGGAGCAATTTTGGGGTTAGGTGTCTTGCTCAAGGACACTTCGACATGTGGACAGTCGGAGCTGGGATTCGAACCACTGACCCTTCGATCACTGAACGACCCACTCTACCACTGAGCCACAGCCGCCCCTGACATAATAGTTATAATAGACATAATAGTTATGTGTCTTTACAAAGGTGGCAAAACATGCTTCCTGTATCCTGATAACAAGGTCATCTTGAGGTGTTCGGAATCTGACAGTTTCTGCCCTTTCATATTTTCCCTTTTCCCCTCCAGGCCTTCCCTACAGGCTTCCGTTTCAGGTGCACAATTCTTCCTCCGCCAACGGCCAGGGACTTCTGGAACATTCCGGGGCTTTCCTCCCCTCCCTGTCGGAGACCGTCAAGCCTTTTGATGTGTCTTTTTCCCGACTCGAGAGAGAGACAGTGTTTCAACACTGGGATTATGTGAAATGGTCGTTCTGAGGCAGCGAGCGGTGTGTCACGCCTGCGAGCTGTCTGAGGTATGACCTGTTTACCCGGCCTCGGTGGAGCCACAGCCACAGAGTCCAGCTTTGATCTAAATCTCCCACCGAAGGTGACCGGGATGACTGGCCTCTCAACGAGGGAGGCTGTAGTCACCGACCGCAGGCTGACTCAGAATACCCCGAGATAGGCGTGTCGGAAACATCCCTGTAATCTTCGGAAGCCGCAGCCATGGTTACGAACGCACACAAACAGCTGTGCGGAGGAGACGCGGCGCTCAGGTAGCCTCCCGCCGGCGTGTTCACACGGCCCCCCCTCAGCCAATCAGACACCCTGGGTGACGTGAGGGCCAAAGAATTCCTTTCAGAAATCCCCACAGACATGTTCCTCCTCCCTCGTCTCTCCTTCCCTCTCTCCTCCCACACTTCCTCCAGAGAGTTCAACACCACACCCAGGAATACCAAGGGCTTCTACACAAACAATGTGAACACTGTACCCGTGTATCTTACTGTACACAGAGCAGAAAGTCTTATCAATTGATTAATGTGTTACTCCTAGATTTAAAATCCCCTTACAGCCCCCGTTAACCCCACCACACCCCCTCTTCAAAATCAGGTGTCTGATGGTTTCGTTTCTACATATTTTTTCACTTCTACATATTTTTTTAAAAGTACATTCCAACTAGGAAACATCATCCTCCTACTTCCTGATAGCAGGTTTCTTCTACCCAACCCACCCCACACCCCCATGACAATCCTGTCCACATACAACAATGTCCCCACCCCCATGACTATTCTGTCCATGTACAACAATGTCCCCACCCCATTCTGAGTCACAGGAGACGAGACAGCGGAAGCAATGTAGTGGCCAACAGGTGAGATCATTCATTAACAGACCTAGTTCATGTCATAACATCTATAAATCCGGTAACCAGTAAACAAGTTCTCTGACGATACTGTATACAGAGAAACTAAATCTAAACAAGACCAGCGTCTCCTGTCCCGTCCCTCATCCTGCTTTACCGGACCTACATCGCAAAGAAAAATGCGCTGCAAATTTTTTTGCGAGGTGTTTCAAATCACTGACGAAAACTACAATTAACATTCCTGTGCACTCAATTCTCAAACCTCGCCAGACTAGTGGTTTGGCTGTATGCCTTTCTAAATACAGCTGCCACAAACTGCCAATACAACTGCCCCGATTTCAGCCAACACAACAGAGAGGGGGGGGTGGGTACCTTACCTTGGCAGGAGTCCCCAATGGCTTCATAGCCCGCGCGACATTGACACTGGCCCACGGGTACCACCCACTCGCCCTCAGCGGTGCAGTAGATGCGCGGGGTGGCCTGGCTGACTGCGTTCTCCACACACGCGCCCTCCACCTCTCTCAGGGCGTCGGCCACCGTCTCCGGGAAGTGTGCCAGGCTCTGGACCGTGGCCGGACACATCTTGTAGTACACCCTCACGGAGGTAAGCGCCACGCACGCCCCCATGTCCTGGAAGGCCAGGTAGAACCCTTTCTTAGACAGGGGCCCCACCGTCTTGGTCTCCAGGTTGATCTTCAGAGCGCCGCGGCCCCGCGTGATCTCGTCCGGCGCGATGGTGGCCACCTTGCGGAACTGGCCTTTGCGGAAGTTGGTGCCCACGTCGGCATCGGCCTCGGAGAGGTAGAGGTTGAACGTCTCTTTGCAGGCCAGCGAGGCGCCGTCGAAGGTGTTGCAGTCCCGCACCACGAAGCCGAGCTCCACGGAGACGCGCGTGGCCCCTGGGCGCCGCTGGATGAACGTGGTGCGGAGCCAGTTGTCCTGGTCCCCAGCGTCGATGTTACACACGCTGTAGGTGTATAGGAGGGAGCTGTTCACCACCGTCTGGACTATCTCCCACTGCAACACAGAGGGGGACAGAGGGAGGGTCAGAACAGAGGGTAAGGGTCACTGTCACCAAGGCCCAATAATCAAAGGAGGAAGACCAGGCTTTCCCAGAACCAGAGCCGGGCCGAGAGGCTTTGTTCTTGTTCGGGACCAGTTGCCTTTTTTTATTGTTGACACAACTCTTTGCATGCAGAGTGAGAAGCCCATAAAGCTGCACTGCTACTTTTTTCCACACATCGGGAGGGGAGTCGGTCTGGACATGTGCTGCGCTCACAACGTGTGTGGTTTCCATGTGGCCCCTCGTGTGAGAGACAGACATAACTCCCGAACAACCACGATTGTGGAATACCAACTAACAATAAACCAGGCAACCGACCGACATTAAGCCGTTAAATGGGTTTTATAAGCTCATGGCAAAGACATCCCAGCGATATTGGCTGTAATTATGTCCCTTTTAAAACAAGGAAGAGATGGAAATGCTTGCCTGGTAGGAACATTTAAAAGCCTCCATTAATTCAACGAGGGGCTTTTAGAAGAATAGCCGTCAATGAATTCATTTAACACCTCAGCTGGTTTCAATACATGCATTTTTTCACTGGGCCTCACATAGATTCTGAACCTAAAATGGAGTTAAGAAAAAAGACAGTGGGGTGTAAAAAACTATAAAGACAGTGGGGGTGTTGAGTTCTACTCAACAGTCAAACGTTCCCCCTATTCTAAATTTAGGGAAGTTGGGTGAGAATGGACATCATAAGCCTGGGGGATATCCTATGAAGTACAATGAGAATGGCTCGGTCTGTAAACGTAACTGTAAAGCCGTCAGAGCCCTGGAACTGACCACGTCCTGCTGCTTATTTTAGTTAGGTGGCCACAAAACTATAGATAGAGGTTCTCCCACACAACCAGACTCCCCTCCTTTCTCCTCTGCTCACGTCTTCTGTTCCACCATGGCTGCCTGGATCATCTTAGGTTTATATCTCAACTCTATAACAACAAATCTACAGCAAGGTTTTTGTGGACTGTGTAGGAATGATAACAACCTGTTGGAAATTCGTATTTTGAAAACACACTCCTGTCCTGTGGATTCAAATGCTGCTCAAACCCTCACACTGTAATGATATCCATAGTTTCGTTATGAAAGGGTTGTTTTTGAAACCAGAGCAGAGCAGCATTGCCAGAAACGTCTTTGCCTGCCACTCATTCCATCCTTCCCAGAAAGCTATTCTGACGGAACGAGCGAGCAGAAAGAATGCCTTCTAAACTCGCCCTCAGCAGCACACGCAAACTGTGGATCTCTCCATATTCTGCCCTTCCAAATGTGACTTTCAATCCACACTGTGATAGGTCCACATCTACATTCCACACAATTGTTTGTGTGACTGCGAGAAAAAGATATCCTGGGTACAAATCAGCTGGACTGGAATTCGTACAATTTCTCAGTGAGGTAAAAATACTCACCCCTTCCTCATAAGGCCAAGTCAACCAGCCCAGCTCCCCTCCCGACTCCTTCATATCCAACAGCACTTCTGCAGAGAGAAACACATACCAGATATTAACATTTACAATTAGGGTCAATACATTGTAATGACAGATCTGAGAGGAATAACAGACTCCACCTGGCCAGGACTTTGAAGCCTAGAGTTTTATAAGGGACACATGTCTCGCCTTGACAGTTAAATCAAGTGTGTCCGTTTGAGTTACCATTTCATTGACCATGTCCACCGTGTTCAGGACTGTGTCTAATGTTGGCTGTGAAAAGCGGGGGTTTCAAAAGCACAGATACGTAAAAGCTCTGCATCAAATACAGATCAAATGTAACCAGGCCTAGATGGATTAGAAACCCACGCAATGTCCACACTGGGTACAATATCACAGTCTCTCACCCTCATGCCCACTCAAATGTACAGTAGGTCCTGCTATTTACTGTAAGGTGTGGGGGCCAGTAGCCTACAGCTGTCCTGCTCAATTGCTGAATTAAGGGCAGAGCCTTATTATTAGACTACCTTAAATACTACCTTACATATTTTTGAGTGTCTTATTATTATAAGAGTACCTTTAAATGTTACTTATAGTTAATGTCAGACCTTTGTAAACTTGGAATTCAGAAAACATGCTGGTAACATAACTGCTAGCGGAAACATAACGTTAGCCTAATTCAAATGTATAGATGTTCTGCATTCAATATACATAGGCTAATCTTAATGAATGAATAAATGATGGGTCAATGGATGGATTAATTAATGTTATTCAGAATGTTATGCTGATGTTCAGTATAAAATATAATTCTTTAGACTAGAGATTATGTAATAGAATACCATCAGAATCACATAAAACCATCACCATCAGAAACGATTGATTTGAACTGTGGAAAATGACTCAGACTTGTCATAGCAAAGCAAAGAACAAAACAACTTACAAAAGTAAGTCAAACTTCTAAAGCAGATGTAGCATATTATCATACATTTAAAAAAACATATAGTTTCTAAGAAAGTGCACTCACAACTCGAAGCCATGTGGGCTACAAACGATATCATTAAAATGATAACAAAACATAGTCTACTTACGTTCTTTTGATTGGTGACTAATAAATACATGGTTAATAAATATGTACAAAAACAAGGAATAAAAATTAACACGACGGGAATCCATTTTCTTTTCTTTCAACTCTAAACTATCCGTCTCAGACGTGTTAACTCAACTTCTGTGCGAACACTACTCTGCTTCTCTGCTTCTCTGTTTCCACCGAAAGTCCATTGAGAAACAGGTGGCGTCATGGGCTCCGCCTGGAATGCGGGACTAGTCCATATATGGTATCCAGGAGGGGTGGGGTCAAGTCCCTCGTATGCAGGAGGGGTGGGGTCGAGTCCCTCTGACTACCTCCCACATGGTCAGACTGTACCTGCTCCAAGCGGATGTGTATTCAGTGTATGGTGCTGTAAAATAAAGCATTGTTGCCCTTTGTGGACATGAGCACACGGAATGTTTTTGAACTTTTATCTCTTTAAATGTAGTGTGTTAACCCAGCAATATACTCGTATGAACATATTTGCAACAAAAAACAACAATATAAAGAACATTCCGACTATGTTGGAGGAAACAGTGAAATGCAACAGAAGCATCCATGGACACATGCTCAAGATATTTGAAGAACACAAAGAACTTATCTGAAGAGCATAAGAACTTAATAAAGTTATATATATTTACAAATACTACTACTACTACTACTAATAATAATAATAATAATAATAATAATAATAATAATAATAATGTCTGTCATTCCACTATCTCAAAGGTATTGGGTTTCATCTACAGGCCTACTTCCAAAGCCATCTGTTGGCTTGATTCCATAAATGCATCCATTTTGTAGTAAACTGGCATGGTATAAATGAGCGAGCTGGACTCTTATTTGACAGTCTTCCAACTATCTTCCACAGTAGCTATCTTATCTCAGACTCGTGTTTCCCACGCTAGGGGAAGGAGGGGTCAAGTGGGGGGGTGGTCTGGTATGAATATATGACTACTAATGAGATGGTCTTCATAAAGAACCTCACAATTTGGATATGAATATGTGAACACAAAAAACAACTCCACAATGGCGTCACCT